>NC_090766.1:1333360-1350860 GCF_036898095.1 Palaemon carinicauda | reverse complement strand
GTAGATTGCATTATTAAGTTGCTGCGAGGGCTAGAAGGAGACTCTCTCTCTCTCTCTCTCTCTCTCTCTCTCTCTCTCTCTCTCTCTCTCTCTCTCTCTCTCTGTTGTAGATTGCATTATTAAGTTGCTCAGAGGGCCAGAAGAGGACTCTCTCTCTCTCTCTCTCTCTCTCTCTCTCTCTCTCTCTCTCTCTCTCTCCTCTCTCTCTCTCTCTTCTTCTTCTTCTTCTTGTAGATTGCATTATTAAGTTGCTCAGAGGGCCAGAGGGAGGCCCCCCCTCTCTCTCTCTCTCTCTCTCTCTCTCTCTCTCTCTCTCTCTCTCTCTCTCTTCTTCTTCTTCTTCTTCTTCTTCTTCTTCTCCTTCTTCTTGTAGATTGCATTAAGTTGCTGCGAGGGTCAGAGGAAGGCCCGCTCTCTCTCTCTCTCTCTCTCTCTCTCTCTCTCTCTCTCTCTCTCTCTCTCTCTCTCTCTCTCTCTCTCTTCTTCTTCTTCTTCTTCTCCTTCTTGTAGATTGCATTAAGTTGCTGCGAGGGTCAGAGGAAGGCCCGCTCGCTCTCTCTCTCTCTCTCTCTCTCTCTCTCTCTCTCTCTCTCTCTCTCTCTCTCTCTCTCTCTCTCTCTCTCTCTCTCTCTCTCTTCTTCTTCCTCTCGCTCTAGTAGTAATAGTAGTAGTAGTAGTAGTGTAAATATATATAATGTTGACTTGTGTATGATTATACATCTTAAAATCTCTCTCTCTCTCTCTCTCTCCTCTCTCTCTCTCTCTCTCTCTCTCTCTCTCTCTGTACAATTATTATTAGAAATATTTTGTGGAAACATATCTGATCAATATTTTCCAGACCTCTCTCTCTCTCTCTCTCTCTCTCTCTTTCTGTACAATTATTATTAGAAGCATTATTTTGTGGAAACGTATCTGATTAATATTTTTCAGACCTCTCTCTCTCTCTCTCTCTCTCTCTCTCTCTCTCTCTCTCTCTCTCTCTCTCTCTCTCTCTTGTGAGGAGGCCAATTATCTAGATAGTTCGTGTGGTAAAGGTATTTACGACTGCTCTGTCTCGATCCTCAGACTGATAACTGAAGGTATGCTTTGCGTGATAACTAGATCATTGATGGTCTCTTTAGATTAAAGGTTAGAATTTGATTTCGAATGTAGACGTTGCTTGGGTAATTTTCTATTGCTTTTGTTTGCTCTACCTCTGTTTTACTATGCATTGGTTGTTTTTGTTGTTTTTCCTGGTGTGTTTTACTTTGCATTGTTTGTTGTTGTTGTTTTTCCTTGTGTGTTTTACTTTCCATTGTTTGTTATTACCTTGGTCAACCTCATTGCGGCAAAGGTTATGTTTTGATAGGCGTATGTTTATATGTCTGTGTTTGTGATTCGCATAACTCAAAAATTAGTTGACCGATGTGTGTTTCTGATTCGCATAAATCAAAAATTATTTGACCGATGTGTTTCTGATTCGCATAAATCAAAAATTATTTGACCGGATGTGTTTCTGATTCGCATAACTCAAAAATTATTTGACCCATGTGTGTTTGTGATTCGCAGAACTCAAAAATAATTTGACCGATGTGTGTTTGTGATTCGCAGAACTCAAAAAGTATTTGACCGATGTGTGTTTGTGATTCGCATAAATCGAAAATTATTTGACCGATGTTTGGTTGTGATTCGCATAACTCAAAAATTATTTGACCGATGTGAGTTTGTGATTCGCATAACTCAAAAATAATTTGACCGATGTGTGTTTGTGATTCGCATAACTCAAAAACTATTTGACCGAATCTCATGAAATTTAGTGGGATGATTGACCATGCTCCAAGGACAATTTGATTAGAATATGAAAGTGATGGGTTCAAACGTCAAGGCCAAGGTCACGAAAAGGTAAAAAACGTCTTTTTGTCACATCGTGGCTAATTTTTATATGATTTGCATGAAACTAGTGCCAAAATGTGCATAATTCAATTTCCTATCTTCTGATATGTGTTATGGGATCAAATATTCATAACATCAGTTTCCTCGGTGAGAAAAGTGGCGATGGCGAAGGTATGCGTTACACCGAGTGCCCGTTCTAGTTTACTTTGCATTGTCTGTTGTATTCACTATCTCTATTTTACAGTGTTTGTTGTTTTACTAAAAGTCTTCCTTTATTTTATTAATGAAAGACTACAGAATTCTCAGTGTCGAAAAGGCTGGGAAAAAGTGGTATGCTTCATATCTCAATTCGTTACTCATAATGATTTTACTCCTGTTGTTTTTATTGTCATTGCAGTAAATTTGAGTTTGTATAGTTGTATGTTATGAATGAATCATTTTCGTATCTATCTGTGTATCTGTCTATCTATCTACAGTATATATATATATATATATATATATATATATATATATTATATATATATATATATATATATATATACTGTATATATATATATATATATATATATATATATATACTGTATATATATACTGTACAGTATATATATATATATATATATATATATATATATATATATATATATATATATATACTGTATATATATATATATATATATATATATATATATATATATATACTGTATATATATATATATATATATATATATATATATATATATATGTATACTGTATATATATACTGTACAGTATATATATATATATATATATATATATATATATATATATATATATATATATATATTTCTTGATGTTTCTGCTTTGTGTCACCAAACCATTAACCCGTTCTTGAAATTTTTTAGTATATACGAAATTAATCGGATATTCGGCCGTTTGAGTGGCCTTGGTGGAGGTATGCTCTCTACTCAAACGATCTTGTTCACTTTTTAAGTGGTAAAAGGTTTATCTTACACTTTTTGATTAGATGGAATTCTCTATCTTACACGTTTCTTCTTATTTCTTTTTCTCCTTTTCATTTGTCTTTGTATTTTAAAAATTATATACGTAAATTAATTGTTTAGGGTTGTGGTGGCCCATGTAGCAACGTCTCTGATTGGTGAACGCCAGACTGGGGTTCGAGTCCCGCTCAAACTCGTTAGTTCCTTTGGTCGTTGCAAACTCATCCACCTTGTGAGCTAAGGATGGAGGTTTGTGGGAGCCTATAGGTCTATCTGCTAAGTCATGAGCAGCCATTGCCTGGTCCCCCTTGATCCTAGCTTGGATGGAGAGGGGGCTTGGTCGCTGATCGTATGTATAGATGGTCAGTCTCTAGGACATTGTCCTGCTTGATAGGGCATTGTAACTATCCCTTGCCTCTGCCATTCATGAGTGGCCTTTAAACCTTTCAACCTGGGGTCGCAACAGCTTTGGTCAATGCCTCCTGGGTTATACAGTGGTAACGTGCTCGCCTAGCATTCACAATGCGACAGATCGATCCCAGCATTAAGCGGTTTACTGGGGAGGCCACTGCTGTCCTTGGGCACCACGGTGGGGGGATTGGGCTTGCCCGGCTGACGTTCTGGTGAGCATCTATTCTAATGAAACTGAAACTAGAAATCTTTAACTTTAACGATGCCAAGTCCATTAATTGAGAAAAAAAAATCATCTGTTAAGGATTAAAGGTTTAAAGGCCACTCATGAATGGCAGAGGCAAGGGACAGTGACATTCCTCTATCAAGCGGGACAATGCCCTAGAGACTGACCATATTACATATGATCAGCGCCCAAGCCCCCCCCCCCCTCTCCACCCAAGCTAGGACCAAGGAGGGCCAGGCAATGGCTGCTGATGACTCACGAGATAGATCTATAGGCTCCTCCAAACCCAGCATCCTTAGCTCACAAGGATGGTGAGGTTGCAGCGACCAAAGGAACTAACGAGTTTGAGCGAGATTCGAATCCCAGTGTGGCAATCACCAGGCAAGGAAGCTACCACCTCAGCGCCCAAGCGCCCTCTCCACCCAAGCTAGGACCAAGGAGGGCCAGGCAATGGCTGCTGATGACTCACTAGATAGATCTATAGGCTCCTCCAAACCCAGCATCCTTAGCTCACAAGGATGGTGAGGTTGCAGCGACCAAAGGAACTAACGAGTTTGAGCGAGATTCGAACCCCAGTGTGGCAATCACCAGGCAAGGATGCTACCACCTCAGCGCCCAAGCGCCCTCTCCACCCAAGCTAGGACCAAGGAGGGCCAGGCATTGGCTGCTGATGACTCACTAGATAGATCTATAGGCTCCCCCAAACTCAGCATCCTTAGCTCATAAGGATGGTGAGGTCGCAGCGACCAAAGGAACTAAAGAGTTTGAGAGGGATTCGAACCCCAGTGTGGCAATCACCAGGCAAGGATGCTACCACCTCAGCGCCCAAGCGCCCTCTCCACCCAAGCTAGGACCAAGGAGGGCCAGGCAATGGCTGCTGATGACTCACTAGATAGATCTATAGGCTCCTCCAAACCCAGCATCCTTAGCTCACAAGGATGGTGAGGTTGCAGCGACCAAAGGAACTAACGAGTTTGAGCGAGATTCGAACCCCAGTGTGGCAATCACCAGGCAAGGAAGCTACCACCTCAGCGCCCAAGCGCCCTCTCCACCCAAGCTAGGACCAAGGAGGGCCAGGCAATGGCTGCTGATGACTCACTAGATAGATCTATAGGCTCCCCCAAACTCAGCATCCTTAGCTCATAAGGATGGTGAGGTCGCAGCGACCAAAGGAACTAAAGAGTTTGAGAGGGATTCGAACCCCAGTGTGGCAATCACCAGGCAAGGATGCTACCACCTCAGCGCCCAAGCGCCCTCTCCACCCAAGCTAGGACCAAGGAGGGCCAGGCAATGGCTGCTGATGACTCACTAGATAGATCTATAGGCTCCTCCAAACCCAGCATCCTTAGCTCACAAGGATGGTGAGGTTGCAGCGACCAAAGGAACTAACGAGTTTGAGCGAGATTCGAACCCCAGTGTGGCAATCACCAGGCAAGGAAGCTACCACCTCAGCGCCCAAGCGCCCTCTCCACCCAAGCTAGGACCAAGGAGGGCCAGGCAATGGCTGCTGATGACTCACTAGATAGATCTATAGGCTCCCCCAAACTCAGCATCCTTAGCTCATAAGGATGGTGAGGTCGCAGCGACCAAAGGAACTAAAGAGTTTGAGAGGGATTCGAACCCCAGTGTGGCAATCACCAGGCAAGGATGCTACCACCTCAGCGCCCAAGCGCCCTCTCCACCCAAGCTAGGACCAAGGAGGGCCAGGCAATGGCTGCTGATGACTCACTAGATAGATCTATAGGCTCCCCCAAACTCAGCATCCTTAGCTCACAAGGATGGTGAGGTTGCAGCGACCAAAGGAACTAACGAGTTTGAGCGAGATTCGAACCCCAGTGTGGCAATCACCAGGCAAGGAAGCTACCACCTCAGCGCCCAAGCGCCCTCTCCACCCAAGCTAGGACCAAGGAGGGCCAGGCAATGGCTGCTGATGACTCACTAGATAGATCTATAGGCTCCCCCAAACTCAGCATCCTTAGCTCACAAGGATGGTGAGGTTGCAGCGACCAAAGGAACTAACGAGTTTGAGCGAGATTCGAACCCCAGTGTGGCAATCACCAGGCAAGGATGCTACCACCTCAGCGCCCAAGCGCCCTCTCCACCCAAGCTAGGACCAAGGAGGGCCAGGCAATGGCTGCTGATGACTCACTAGATAGATCTATAGGCTCCCCCAAACTCAGCATCCTTAGCTCACAAGGATGGTGAGGTTGCAGCGACCAAAGGAACTAACGAGTTTGAGCGAGATTCGAACCCCAGTGTGGCAATCACCAGGCAAGGAAGCTACCACCTCAGCGCCCAAGCGCCCTCTCCACCCAAGCTAGGACCAAGGAGGGCCAGGCAATGGCTGCTGATGACTCACTAGATAGATCTATAGGCTCCCCCAAACTCAGCATCCTTAGCTCACAAGGATGGTGAGGTTGCAGCGACCAAAGGAACTAACGAGTTTGAGCGAGATTCGAACCCCAGTGTGGCAATCACCAGGCAAGGATGCTACCACCTCAGCGCCCAAGCGCCCTCTCCACCCAAGCTAGGACCAAGGAGGGCCAGGCAATGGCTGCTGATGACTCACTAGATAGATCTATAGGCTCCCCCAAACTCAGCATCCTTAGCTCACAAGGATGGTGAGGTTGCAGCGACCAAAGGAACTAACGAGTTTGAGCGAGATTCGAACCCCAGTGTGGCAATCACCAGGCAAGGAAGCTACCACCTCAGCGCCCAAGCGCCCTCTCCACCCAAGCTAGGACCAAGGAGGGCCAGGCAATGGCTGCTGATGACTCACTAGATAGATCTATAGGCTCCCCCAAACTCAGCATCCTTAGCTCACAAGGATGGTGAGGTTGCAGCGACCAAAGGAACTAACGAGTTTGAGCGAGATTCGAACCCCAGTGTGGCAATCACCAGGCAAGGAAGCTACCACCTCAGCGCCCAAGCGCCCTCTCCACCCAAGCTAGGACCAAGGAGGGCCAGGCATTGGCTGCTGATGACTCACTAGATAGATCTATAGGCTCCCCCAAACTCAGCATCCTTAGCTCACAAGGATGGTGAGGTTGCAGCGACCAAAGGAACTAACGAGTTTGAGCGAGATTCGAACCCCAGTGTGGCAATCACCAGGCAAGGAAGCTACCACCTCAGCGCCCAAGCGCCCTCTCCACCCAAGCTAGGACCAAGGAGGGCCAGGCAATGGCTGCTGATGACTCACTAGATAGATCTATAGGCTCCCCCAAACTCAGCATCCTTAGCTCACAAGGATGGTGAGGTTGCAGCGACCAAAGGAACTAAAGAGTTTGAGAGGGATTCGAACCCCAGTGTGGCAATCACCAGGCAAGGAAGCTACCACCTCAGCGCCCAAGCGCCCTCTCCACCCAAGCTAGGACCAAGGAGGGCCAGGCAATGGCTGCTGATGACTCACTAGATAGATCTATAGGCTCCCCCAAACTCAGCATCCTTAGCTCACAAGGATGGTGAGGTTGCAGCGACCAAAGGAACTAACGAGTTTGAGCGAGATTCGAACCCCAGTGTGGCAATCACCAGGCAAGGAAGCTACCACCTCAGCGCCCAAGCGCCCTCTCCACCCAAGCTAGGACCAAGGAGGGCCAGGCAATGGCTGCTGATGACTCACTAGATAGATCTATAGGCTCCCCCAAACTCAGCATCCTTAGCTCACAAGGATGGTGAGGTTGCAGCGACCAAAGGAACTAACGAGTTTGAGCGAGATTCGAACCCCAGTGTGGCAATCACCAGGCAAGGAAGCTACCACCTCAGCGCCCAAGCGCCCTCTCCACCCAAGCTAGGACCAAGGAGGGCCAGGCAATGGCTGCTGATGACTCACTAGATAGATCTATAGGCTCCCCCAAACTCAGCATCCTTAGCTCACAAGGATGGTGAGGTTGCAGCGACCAAAGGAACTAACGAGTTTGAGCGAGATTCGAACCCCAGTGTGGCAATCACCAGGCAAGGAAGCTACCACCTCAGCGCCCAAGCGCCCTCTCCACCCAAGCTAGGACCAAGGAGGGCCAGGCAATGGCTGCTGATGACTCACTAGATAGATCTATAGGCTCCCCCAAACTCAGCATCCTTAGCTCACAAGGATGGTGAGGTTGCAGCGACCAAAGGAACTAACGAGTTTGAGCGAGATTCGAACCCCAGTGTGGCAATCACCAGGCAAGGAAGCTACCACCTCAGCGCCCAAGCGCCCTCTCCACCCAAGCTAGGACCAAGGAGGGCCAGGCAATGGCTGCTGATGACTCACTAGATAGATCTATAGGCTCCCCCAAACTCAGCATCCTTAGCTCACAAGGATGGTGAGGTTGCAGCGACCAAAGGAACTAACGAGTTTGAGCGAGATTCGAACCCCAGTGTGGCAATCACCAGGCAAGGAAGCTACCACCTCAGCGCCCAAGCGCCCTCTCCACCCAAGCTAGGACCAAGGAGGGCCAGGCAATGGCTGCTGATGACTCACTAGATAGATCTATAGGCTCCCCCAAACTCAGCATCCTTAGCTCACAAGGATGGTGAGGTTGCAGCGACCAAAGGAACTAACGAGTTTGAGCGAGATTCGAACCCCAGTGTGGCAATCACCAGGCAAGGAAGCTACCACCTCAGCGCCCAAGCGCCCTCTCCACCCAAGCTAGGACCAAGGAGGGCCAGGCAATGGCTGCTGATGACTCACTAGATAGATCTATAGGCTCCCCCAAACTCAGCATCCTTAGCTCACAAGGATGGTGAGGTTGCAGCGACCAAAGGAACTAACGAGTTTGAGCGAGATTCGAACCCCAGTGTGGCAATCACCAGGCAAGGATGCTACCACCTCAGCGCCCAAGCGCCCTCTCCACCCAAGCTAGGACCAAGGAGGGCCAGGCAATGGCTGCTGATGACTCACTAGATAGATCTATAGGCTCCCCCAAACTCAGCATCCTTAGCTCACAAGGATGGTGAGGTTGCAGCGACCAAAGGAACTAACGAGTTTGAGCGAGATTCGAACCCCAGTGTGGCAATCACCAGGCAAGGATGCTACCACCTCAGCGCCCAAGCGCCCTCTCCACCCAAGCTAGGACCAAGGAGGGCCAGGCAATGGCTGCTGATGACTCACTAGATAGATCTATAGGCTCCCCCAAACTCAGCATCCTTAGCTCACAAGGATGGTGAGGTTGCAGCGACCAAAGGAACTAACGAGTTTGAGCGAGATTCGAACCCCAGTGTGGCAATCACCAGGCAAGGATGCTACCACCTCAGCGCCCAAGCGCCCTCTCCACCCAAGCTAGGACCAAGGAGGGCCAGGCAATGGCTGCTGATGACTCACTAGATAGATCTATAGGCTCCCCCAAACTCAGCATCCTTAGCTCACAAGGATGGTGAGGCTGCAGTGACCAAAGGAACTAACGAGTTTGAGCGAGATTCGAACCCCAGTGTGGCAATCACCAGGCAAGGATGCTACCACCTCAGCGCCCAAGCGCCCTCTCCACCCAAGCTAGGACCAAGGAGGGCCAGGCAATGGCTGCTGATGACTCACTAGATAGATCTATAGGCTCCCCCAAACTCAGCATCCTTAGCTCACAAGGATGGTGAGGCTGCAGTGACCAAAGGAACTAACGAGTTTGAGCGAGATTCGAACCCCAGTGTGGCAATCACCAGGCAAGGAAGCTACCACCTCAGCGCCCAAGCGCCCTCTCCACCCAAGCTAGGACCAAGGAGGGCCAGGCAATGGCTGCTGATGACTCACTAGATAGATCTATAGGCTCCCCCAAACTCAGCATCCTTAGCTCACAAGGATGGTGAGGTTGCAGCGACCAAAGGAACTAACGAGTTTGAGCGAGATTCGAACCCCAGTGTGGCAATCACCAGGCAAGGATGCTACCACCTCAGCGCCCAAGCGCCCTCTCCACCCAAGCTAGGACCAAGGAGGGCCAGGCAATGGCTGCTGATGACTCACTAGATAGATCTATAGGCTCCCCCAAACTCAGCATCCTTAGCTCACAAGGATGGTGAGGTTGCAGCGACCAAAGGAACTAACGAGTTTGAGCGAGATTCGAACCCCAGTGTGGCAATCACCAGGCAAGGATGCTACCACCTCAGCGCCCAAGCGCCCTCTCCACCCAAGCTAGGACCAAGGAGGGCCAGGCAATGGCTGCTGATGACTCACTAGATAGATCTATAGGCTCCCCCAAACTCAGCATCCTTAGCTCACAAGGATGGTGAGGTTGCAGCGACCAAAGGAACTAACGAGTTTGAGCGAGATTCGAACCCCAGTGTGGCAATCACCAGGCAAGGATGCTACCACCTCAGCGCCCAAGCGCCCTCTCCACCCAAGCTAGGACCAAGGAGGGCCAGGCAATGGCTGCTGATGACTCACTAGATAGATCTATAGGCTCCCCCAAACTCAGCATCCTTAGCTCACAAGGATGGTGAGGTTGCAGCGACCAAAGGAACTAACGAGTTTGAGCGAGATTCGAACCCCAGTGTGGCAATCACCAGGCAAGGATGCTACCACCTCAGCGCCCAAGCGCCCTCTCCACCCAAGCTAGGACCAAGGAGGGCCAGGCAATGGCTGCTGATGACTCACTAGATAGATCTATAGGCTCCCCCAAACTCAGCATCCTTAGCTCACAAGGATGGTGAGGTTGCAGCGACCAAAGGAACTAAAGAGTTTGAGAGGGATTCGAACCCCAGTGTGGCAATCACCAGGCAAGGATGCTACCACCTCAGCGCCCAAGCGCCCTCTCCACCCAAGCTAGGACCAAGGAGGGCCAGGCAATGGCTGCTGATGACTCACTAGATAGATCTATAGGCTCCCCCAAACTCAGCATCCTTAGCTCATAAGGATGGTGAGGTCGCAGCGACCAAAGGAACTAAAGAGTTTGAGAGGGATTCGAACCCCAGTGTGGCAATCACCAGGCAAGGATGCTACCACCTCAGCGCCCAAGCGCCCTCTCCACCCAAGCTAGGACCAAGGAGGGCCAGGCAATGGCTGCTGATGACTCACTAGATAGATCTATAGGCTCCCCCAAACTCAGCATCCTTAGCTCATAAGGATGGTGAGGTCGCAGCGACCAAAGGAACTAAAGAGTTTGAGAGGGATTCGAACCCCAGTGTGGCAATCACCAGGCAAGGATGCTACCACCTCAGCGCCCAAGCGCCCTCTCCACCCAAGCTAGGACCAAGGAGGGCCAGGCAATGGCTGCTGATGACTCACTAGATAGATCTATAGGCTCCCCCAAACTCAGCATCCTTAGCTCATAAGGATGGTGAGGTCGCAGCGACCAAAGGAACTAAAGAGTTTGAGAGGGATTCGAACCCCAGTGTGGCAATCACCAGGCAAGGATGCTACCACCTCAGCGCCCAAGCGCCCTCTCCACCCAAGCTAGGACCAAGGAGGGCCAGGCAATGGCTGCTGATGACTCACTAGATAGATCTATAGGCTCCCCCAAACTCAGCATCCTTAGCTCATAAGGATGGTGAGGTCGCAGCGACCAAAGGAACTAAAGAGTTTGAGAGGGATTCGAACCCCAGTGTGGCAATCACCAGGCAAGGATGCTACCACCTCAGCGCCCAAGCGCCCTCTCCACCCAAGCTAGGACCAAGGAGGGCCAGGCAATGGCTGCTGATGACTCACTAGATAGATCTATAGGCTCCTCCAAACCCAGCATCCTTAGCTCACAAGGATGGTGAGGTTGCAGCGACCAAAGGAACTAACGAGTTTGAGCGAGATTCGAACCCCAGTGTGGCAATCACCAGGCAAGGAAGCTACCACCTCAGCGCCCAAGCGCCCTCTCCACCCAAGCTAGGACCAAGGAGGGCCAGGCAATGGCTGCTGATGACTCACTAGATAGATCTATAGGCTCCCCCAAACTCAGCATCCTTAGCTCACAAGGATGGTGAGGTTGCAGCGACCAAAGGAACTAAAGAGTTTGAGAGGGATTCGAACCCCAGTGTGGCAATCACCAGGCAAGGATGCTACCACCTCAGCGCCCAAGCGCCCTCTCCACCCAAGCTAGGACCAAGGAGGGCCAGGCAATGGCTGCTGATGACTCACTAGATAGATCTATAGGCTCCCCCAAACTCAGCATCCTTAGCTCATAAGGATGGTGAGGTCGCAGCGACCAAAGGAACTAAAGAGTTTGAGAGGGATTCGAACCCCAGTGTGGCAATCACCAGGCAAGGATGCTACCACCTCAGCGCCCAAGCGCCCTCTCCACCCAAGCTAGGACCAAGGAGGGCCAGGCAATGGCTGCTGATGACTCACTAGATAGATCTATAGGCTCCCCCAAACTCAGCATCCTTAGCTCATAAGGATGGTGAGGTCGCAGCGACCAAAGGAACTAACGAGTTTGAGCGAGATTCGAACCCCAGTGTGGCAATCACCAGGCAAGGATGCTACCACCTCAGCGCCCAAGCGCCCTCTCCACCCAAGCTAGGACCAAGGAGGGCCAGGCATTGGCTGCTGATGACTCACTAGATAGATCTATAGGCTCCCCCAAACTCAGCATCCTTAGCTCACAAGGATGGTGAGGTTGCAGCGACCAAAGGAACTAACGAGTTTGAGCGAGATTCGAACCCCAGTGTGGCAATCACCAGGCAAGGATGCTACCACCTCAGCGCCCAAGCGCCCTCTCCACCCAAGCTAGGACCAAGGAGGGCCAGGCAATGGCTGCTGATGACTCACTAGATAGATCTATAGGCTCCCCCAAACTCAGCATCCTTAGCTCACAAGGATGGTGAGGCTGCAGCGACCAAAGGCACTAACGAGTTTGAGAGGGATTCGAACCCCAGTCTGGCAACCACCAGGCAAGGATGCTACCACCTCAGCGCCCAAGCGCCCTCTCCACCCAAGCTAGGACCAAGGAGGGCCAGGCATTGGCTGCTGATGACTCACTAGATAGATCTATAGGTTCCTCCAAACCCAGCATCCTTAGCTCATAAGGATGGTGAGGTCGCAGCGACCAAAGGAACTAAAGAGTTTGAGAGGGATTCGAACCCCAGTCTGGCAACCACCAGGCAAGGATGCTACCACCTCAGCGCCCAAGCGCCCTCTCCACCCAAGCTAGGACCAAGGAGGGCCAGGCAATGGCTTATGATGACTCAACAGATAGATCTATAAGCTCCCCCAAACTCAGCATCCTTAGCTCACAAGGATGGTGAGGCTGCAGCGACCAAAGGCACTAACGAGTTTGAGAGGGATTCGAACCCCAGTCTGGCAATCACCAGGCAAGGACGCTACCTCCTCAGCGCCCAAGGGCCCTCTCCACCCAAGCTAGGACCAAGGAGGGCCAGGCGATGGCTGCATCCCAAACTCAGCATCCTTAGCTCACAAGGATGTTGAGATTGCAGCGACCAAAGAAACTAACGAGTTTGAGCGGGATTCGAACCTCAGTCTGGCAACCACCAAGCCACCACAACCCATAAATGCAGGCCATAAATGCCATAACGGGAGAATACATTCGTTTTTATGGTAATTGGCGCAATTTAAATTAAAGCGTTAGACGGGCTGTTAATGCCAAAAAAAAAAAGCAATTAATTTTTTTACAACATCAATGCTTTGTGCTTTGCAACTATTGTTAACAGGTACATTGTGTCGGACAATAGCTCTCTCGAGTTGTCTATTGTTAAACCAGTCGGTATTTTCTTTTCTTTTTCTTTTTTTTCTTTTGGTATTATGCACCATTGTCTTCTAACTTGCTTATATTCCACTATTATTATTCTTATTCTCTTGTTATTCCATTTTCTTATTGGCATAATGCTTCTAACATGCTTATATTCCACTATTATTATTCTTATTCTCTTGTTATTCCATTTTCTTATTGGCATAATGCTTCTAACATGCTTATATTCCACTATTATTATTCTTATTCTCTTGTTATTCCATTTTCTTATTGGCATAATGCTTCTAACATGCTTATATTCCACTATTATTATTCTTATTCTCTTGTTATTCCATTTTCTTATTGGCATAATGCTTCTAACATGCTTATATTCCACTATTATTATTCTTATTCTCTTGTTATTCCATTTTCTTATTGGCATAATGCTTCTAACATGCTTATATTCCACTATTATTATTCTTATTCTCTTGTTATTCCATTGCTTATATTCCACTATTATTATTCTTATTCTCTTGTTATTCCATTTTCTTATTGGCATAATGCTTCTAACATGCTTATATTCCACTATTATTATTCTTATTCTCTTGTTATTCCATTTTCTTATTGGCATAATGCTTCTAACATGCTTATATTCCACTATTATTATTCTTATTCTCTTGTTATTCCTTTTTCTTATTGGCATAATGCTTCTAACATGCTTATATTCCACTATTATTATTCTTATTCTCTTGTTATTCCTTTTTCTTATTGGCATAATGCTTCTAACATGCTTATATTCCACTATTATTATTCTTATTCTCTTGTTATTCCATTTTCTTATTGGCATAATGCTTCTAACATGCTTATATTCCACTATTATTATTCTTATTCTCTTGTTATTCCTTTTTCTTATTGGCATAATGCTTCTAACATGCTTATATTCCACTATTATTATTCTTATTCTCTTGTTATTCCATTTTCTTATTGGCATAATGCTTCTAACATGCTTATATTCCACTATTATTATTCTTATTCTCTTGTTATTCCATTTTCTTATTGGCATAATGCTTCTAACATGCTTATATTCCACTATTATTATTCTTATTCTCTTGTTATTCCTTTTTCTTATTGGCATAATGCTTCTAACATGCTTATATTCCACTATTATTATTCTTATTCTCTTGTTATTCCATTTTCTTATTGGCATAATGCTTCTAACATGCTTATATTCCACTATTATTATTCTTATTCTCTTGTTATTCCATTTTCTTATTGGCATAATGCTTCTAACATGCTTATATTCCACTATTATTATTCTTATTCTCTTGTTATTCCTTTTTCTTATTGGCATAATGCTTCTAACATGCTTATATTCCACTATTATTATTCTTATTCTCTTGTTATTCCATTTTCTTATTGGCATAATGCTTCTAACATGCTTATATTCCACTATTATTATTCTTATTCTCTTGTTATTCCATTGCTTATATTCCACTATTATTATTCTTATTCTCTTGTTATTCCATTTTCTTATTGGCATAATGCTTCTAACATGCTTATATTCCACTATTATTATTCTTATTCTCTTGTTATTCCTTTTTCTTATTGGCATAATGCTTCTAACTTGCTTATTCCAATATTATTATTCTTATTCTCTTGTTATTCCTTTTTATTATTGACATAATGTCTTGTACTGTCTCTTTCTTTTCTTATTTAGATGATTTAAACATTTTGAATAATGTTGATAATAATTCCGTATATTTTTTTTCTCTTAAATTTCGTCAAGAAAATTTTCTTTGTTTTTCTGATTTCTGTCAAGTTTTACTTATCGTTTTTTTTTTTTTTTTTTTTTTTTTTTTTTTTTTTTTCGTACGTAGATAATTTAAACATTTTGAATAATGTTGATAATAATTCCGTATATTTTTTTTTCTCTTAAATTTCGTCAAGAAAATTTTCTTGTTTTTCCGGATTTCTGTCAAGTTTTATTTATCGTTTTTTTTTTTGTATTCTTTGTTTTTTCATTTTTCTTTATTTGATTTTTCGTTGCCTTCTTTGTCTTCTCGTTTCCTTGTTCATGTTGCTTCTTCTCCTTCATTCGCAAAATTTCATTGTTTTGTTTTTTTGTTGCCTTCTTCGTCTGCTCGTTTCCTTGTTCATGTTGCTTCTCCTCCATTCGCAGGATTTCATTATCTTGTCTTATATTATCGCTATCTCTCTTTCTCTCTTCATCGTTTTTATTTTTAGGTTTTCATATTCGTTTCTGTTGTGTCTTCTCTCATTTATCGCCCAGTTATTTTCCTTTCTCTTCTTATTTTTATTCGTAGTACAGACTTCCATTATCTTTTCTTACATTATCTCTGTTTCTTTCTCTGTTTCTTTCTCACCTCATCTTATTTTTAAATTTCCATATTTATTTTTGTTTTGTCTGTTCCTTTTATTTATGTTTTTTTTTTTTCATTCTTCATTCTCAAGACTGTATAGTCTGTTTACAGTGATATTAATTACCTCCGCCAACGAAGTTTGAAGGAGGTTATGTTTTAACCCCTGTTTGTGTGTTTGTTTGTCTGTGAACAGCTTCCTGGCCACAATTTTCATCGTAGAGTAATGAAACTTACAGGGATTAACTATTATGTAAAAAGCTGGAGTTTTTTAAATTTTGGAAGGTCAATGTCAAAGGTCAAGGTCATACTTAAGCAAAATGTCCAATTCACGTAATCAGCCATAAGTTTGGACATCGTTATCACTGTGATTTCAAACTTAGTTCATATTTGAGTGTATGAAAATATACGTCAATTAATACATTTTAAGGTCAAAGGTCAAGGTCGAGCAAAAGATCGCAAAATAAGCTGCTGCGGTGGAGGTCTGCGCTCTACTGAGTGCTCCTCTAGCGAGAAAGTAGTCATAACATGGAGAGAGAGAGAGAGAGAGAGAGAGAGAGAGAGAGAGAGAGAGAGAGAGAGAGAGTGGCGTGTATGTGCATATCTATTTAAATATTTAGCCATCAGTTTTGACGGGTCTCGTACACTAGTATTAATACGTCGATCTTTGGCTAGGAAAGGTATAAAATTTTTGTTTACCAATAATATACATATATATATATATATATATATATATATATATATATATATATATATATATATATATATGTGTTTATGTATATGTATATACATACATATATATATACTGTATATATATATATATATATATGTTTATATGTATATACATACATACATACATATATATATATATATATATATATATATATATATTATATATATGTATATATATATATATATATATATATATATATATATATATGTATATATATATATATATTTATATATAACTAGTAAGATTTTCGCTTCTGGCAAGCTTAAGTTTAAGGATGAAGAGGACAGCAAGAAGACTTCGGATCATCTTTCATATTTATGCTACACACCAACGTTGGTGTAGAATAAATATTTATATATATATATATTCTTTTTTTACATCCTCTCATTTCTTGATTTTTATTTCTATTGTCTTAATATTGATTTATTTTCCCTGATAAATCAAGAGGTTAATTGAGACGAGTAACCCTAATTTTTTATCTTATATAAATAACTTACTTTCTTTTATCAACTGAGAGACACCAGGCCCTCCAACTGTGACATCGTGTCTCTGTTAAACAAGATTTGTTGACATAATTAGGTCAGACAAGATCTTGTCGTTTGCTCTAAATCCACATATTTATTTACCTTTTACTCTTGATATTTAACCTTGCAACCTTCAGTGGAGGTATTTGAAGGTTTATCTATATACCAAGGTAAAAGGGGACTTTTCTTTTTTTTACTCTTGATATTTAACCTTGCAACCCTCAGTGGAGGTATTTGAAGGTTTATTTATATACTAAGGTAAAAGGGGACTTTTTTTTTAGCTCCTTCCAGCCTGACGAAGGGATTTAGCCGAGTTTTGTTAGTACTGCTAGGGTGGCACATACTGTAGGTTTTATTTACTTACCTTTTACTCTTGGTATTTAACCTTGCAACCTTCAGTGGAGGTATTTGAAGGTTTATCTATATACCATGGTAAAAGGGGACTTTTCTTTTAGCTCCTTCCAGCCTGACGAAGGGATTTATCTGAGTTTGGTAGGTACTGCTAGGTTGGCACATACTGTAGGTTTTATTTACTTACCTTTTACTCTTGATGTTTAACCTTGCAACCTTCAGTGGAGGTATTTGCAGGTTTATCTATATACCAAGGTAAAAGGGGACTTTTCTTTTAGCTCCTCCCAGCCTGACGAAGGGATTCAGCTGAGTTTGGTTGGTACTGCTTGGTTGGCACATAGATTTAAAGGCCACTCATGAATGGCAGAGGTAAGGAAGAGTGACATTGCCCTATATACATATGATCAGATCTGAAAAAAAGAAGAAAGGGGAACTTTTCTTCGCTTCGCTCCT
>NC_090766.1:1313360-1325860 GCF_036898095.1 Palaemon carinicauda | reverse complement strand
ATAGCCTAGTAAGGAAAGGAAATTTGGAAACAGATAGAAAGAGAACTCTAACCCAAGACAGTGGAAGACAATGGTACAGAGACTATGGCACTACCTAAGGCTAGAGAATAATGGTTTGATTTTGGAGTGTCCTCCTAGAAGAGCTGCTTACCATAGCTAAAGAGTCTCTTCTACCCTTAACAAGAGGAAAGTAGACACTGAACTATTACAGTGCAGTAGTTAACCCCTTGAGTGAAGAAGAATTGTTTGGTAATCTGTGTTGTCAGGTGTATGAGGACAGAGGAGAATATGTAAAGAATAGACCAGACTATTCAGTGTATATTGTAGGCAAAGGAAAAATAAGCTGTAACCAGGGAGAGGGATCCAATGTAGTACTGTCTGGCCAGTCAAAGGACCCACTAACTCTCTAGCGGTAGTATCTCAACTGGTGTCTGGTGCCTTGGCGAACCTACTACCTATGTAAAAATATGCACCATAAGATTTATTGAGATATAATTTGACTGCTCAAAAAGCAATATCATGTGCAAATTTATTTCGATGTAGTAACAAAAAGATTTCTTTTGTCGTAGTAACAAAATTAACTATTTCCTTATAGTAACATTATTATTATTATTATTATTAGTAGTAGTAGTAGTAGTAGTAGTAGTAGTTGTTGTTGTAAATAAATAATGATAGTAATAATAATTATTATTATTATTATTATTATTATTGATAACTTATAGAATTATAACAATTATTATTATTATTATTATTATTATTATTACTGTTATTATTGAGTTAAAAGTAATAGCTGCATCGGTAGAGTTTATTTTCTTATCCAATTTTTCTATTTTCCGGATAATTCTCTTCTCTAGAGCGCTGCAATCAGCCAGCAGACTTGAAAAATTCATCAGTCAGGTGAATGACAAAATCGGGAAGACTTTTATTTTGTGAGGATATACTTGAAAAGCTATTACTTTTAACTCAACCTGCCTAAAAGAGGGTCTCCTACCACGATACTGTTACTATTATTATTCATAACAGAAAAATTAAACAATTATTAATAACAGAAAATTAAAACAATATTAATAACAGAAAAATTAAAACAATTATTATTATTATTATTATTATTATTATTATTATTATTATTATTATTATCATTATTATTATCATCATCATCATTATTTTCATTATCATTATCATTATCATTAAAATATTCTATGAAGCACTAAATCGCCAAGATGTAAAAAAAGTTGAATTTGAAACGAATTTCTACCCACACCTCTCACCATTATCTCGTTCCCTTTCATTCCACCTCCATCATTATCGCCACTTATCCGTGAGCGCTCCTGCCCCTTGACATTTAGAGTCCTACTTTTTGGGGGATCCCGACCGTCTTGCCCATCACTGCGAACATCCTGGAAGCTCGGCTGGAACTGACCGGGCAATGTCTGGCAACTTTCAAAATTCTGGATTCGCTTTCCAGCCTTGTCGAGTTATTATTATTATTATTATTATTATTATTGTTATTATTATTATTATTATTATTATTATTATTATTATTATTATTATACCATCTTGGAAAAGCAAGATGGTATAAGCCCAAGATCTCTAACAGGAAAAAATAGCCCATTGAGGAAAGGAAATAAATAAACGATATCATTATTTTTATTTTTATTATCGTTATTATTATTATTATTATTATTATTATTATTATTATTATCATTATTATTATTACCAGCCAAGCTACAACCCTAGTTGGAAAAGCAAGATGCTATAAGCCCAAGAGCTCTAACAGGAAAAAATAGCCCATTTAGGAAAGGAAATAAGGAAATAAATAAACGATATTATTATTATTATTATTATTATTATTATTATTATTATTATTATTATTATTATTATTATTACTACTACTACTAGCCAAGCTACAACCCTAGTTGGAAGAGCAAGATGCTGTAAGCCTGAGGGCTCCAATAGGGAAAAGTAGCCCTGTGAGGAAAGGGAATAAGGAAATAAATAAATGATATTATTATTGTTATTGTTATTATTATTATTATTAGTAGTAGTAGTAGTATTAGTCGTAGTATTAAATAAATAATAATTATTATTATTATCATTATTATTAATTATTATTGATAACGTATAAAATTATTATTATTATTATTATTTCTATTATTATTATTATTATTATTATTATTATTATTATTATTATTGATAACGTATAAAATTATAACAATTATTATTATTATTATTATTATTATTATTATTATTATTATTATTATTACCAAGCTACAACCCTAGTTGAAAAAGCAAGATGCTATAAGCCAAAGGGCTCCAATAGGGAAAAGTAGCCCAGTGAGGAAAGAAAATAAGGAAATAAATAAACGATATTATTTTTATCATTATTATTATTATTATTATTATTATTATTATTACAAGTCAAGCTACAACCCTAGTTGGAAAAGCAAGATGCTATAAACTGAAGGGCTCCAATAGGGAAAAGTAGCCCAGTGAGGAAAGGAAATAAGGAAATAAATAAACGAGATTATTATTATTATTATTATTATTATTATTATTATTATCCAAGCTACAACCCTAGTTGGAAAAGCAAGATGCTCTAAGCCGAAGTACTCCAATAAGGAAAAATAGCCCAGTGAGGAAAGGAAATAAGGAAATAAATAAACGATATTATTATTATTATTATTGTTATTATTATTATTAGCCAAGCTACAACCCTAGTTGGAAAAACAAGATGCTATAAGCCCAAGGACTCCAATAGGGAAAAGTAGCCCAGTGAGGAAAGGAAATAAGGAAATAAATAAACGATATTATTATTATTATTATTATTATTATTATTATTACCACCAAGCTACAACCCTAGTTGGAAAAGCAAGATGCTATAAGCCCAAGGTCTCCAATAGGAAAAAATAGCCCAGTGAGGAAAGGAAATAAGGAAATAGATAAAGATGAAAACAAATTAACAATAAATCATTCTAAAAACAGTAACAACGTCAAAACAGATATGTCATCTATAAACTGTAAAAAGATTTATGTCAGCCGGTTCATTATGACCTCCGTCAACGAAGTTGGAAGGAGGTTATATTTTACCCTCTGTGTTTGTTTGTGTGTGTATTTGTTTGTGAACAGCATTCTGGCCACAATTTGAATCGTAGAGTAATGAAACTTGCAGGGAATATCTGTTATGCAAAAAGCTTTAAATGATTAGATTTTGGAATGTCAAGGTCAGAGGTCAAGGTCACGGTCAAGCAAAATGTCCAATTCACGTAATCAGCCATAAGTTTGGACGTCGTTGTCACAGAGACTTCAAACTTGGTTCCTATTTGAGTGTATGAAAATCCATGCCAATTAATACATGTTAAGGTCAAAGGTCAAACCATGAGCTGCCGTGGTGGAGGTCTGCGCTTTATTGAATGCCCCTCTAGGTCTTCACTGCTTCCTAAATATTTACGTCTTTCTTTAAGATATAGCCTTTGTACCATGGTCATCCACTGTCTTGGTGTAGAGTTCTCTTGCTTTAGAGTACACTCGGACGCCATATTCTATCTTATTTCTCTAACTTTTTTTAAGTTTCAGTAGTTTATTTATTTTTATGTGTTTGTCGTTCTTAACGTATTTTGTTTCAATTGTTAGTTTCTTCTCTTGTAGTTAATTTATTTCCTCGTTTCCTTCCCTCGCTGGGTTACTTTTCCCTCTTGGAGTCCTTTGGGTTATAGCATCCTGCTGCTTTTCCATCTAGGGTTGGAGCTTAGCTAATAATAATAATAATAATAATAATAATAATAATAATAATAATAATAATAATAATAATAATGATAATAATAATAATGATTAATAATAAAAATAATAATAATAATAATGATTAATAATAAAAATAGTAATAATAATAATAATAATAATAATATACTAATAAAAGTAATGATAATAATAATAATAATAATAATAATAAAATAATGATAATAATGATATACTAATAAAAATAATGATAATAATAATAATAATAATAATAATAATGAAAACGAAAATAATAATAATTATAATAATAATAATAATAATGATAATAATAATAATAATAATGTGATGCTTTATTGGGCATTTTCTTTTTCTTTCATTAAGCACCACTTTAATATTATTTTAATTAAATAAATGTATCTCTTCAATCCTTTCAGTGCAAAAATATTTAATTCTAGACCCTCAGGAAAGTGGGTGATGGTAAAATGCCGTATAGTTCCTTAACTTTACTTCTGGAACTTTGATGTACATTAGCTTTACAGTAATCTTCTACATGGGTTTAAATACAGACTGGATCAATATAATTTCTTGAAGATTGGAGGCTGCAACCGTAGACTTCTGCTACCACTTCAGCAATTGGGATGCGAAATACTTGACTTCTATTTATGCGGTTTGGGGATCGCTTCTTCATAGCTGTGTCTTCTCATGGACACGCTTCTTGGTAATTTCTCCTTCATCGAAGATAATCTCGTACTTCCCGGATGAAAGGTAATTTGTTGGCAGTTAGGGAACTCTGTCCCTTCGTTGTCCGTCTTTGTAAATATCTTGTTGTTAACTTGACGTTTCGTTAGTGCAGCCCATTTTGTGCACCAGAGGTAAGGCCTCCCCCATGACGGGGGGAGAGGGAGAAGGGACAACCGTTTAACGCGGTTACTTGTAGGGAGGAGCTGGTTCCTCGATGCGCTTGTTGCTTAAGTATCCCAGAACAAGGGCGTTGTAATTGCGTCACGTCATGTGACTCTTCTTGTGTTCTATTGGTCCCTTCTTCTGACGTAATGGTAACGTCATACATATGTCACTTCCGATTTCTCGGCAAGGTAACCGACGCGCATTCCAATTGCGTTGTTTTGGCCAATTTATCGCTTATGTCAGCACTTTTCACAAACAGTGCCTCTCAACTACCACCTCACTCTGATTTTATTTTTCTCGTCTCTCTCTCTCTCTCTCTCTCTCTCTCTCTCTCTCTCTCTCTCTCTCTTTATTTCAATGTCTCTCTATCGTTTAACTAACGAATAAAACTCATAAATACTTGATCAAATACACATATCACCTTTTCAGTACGAAATATTTTCCTTTACATGACACCACTCGGTCACGTACCTGAATTCCTGTGGAATTCACATCTTATTAACTCATTTCATGGTTTACCCAAAAATAATCCACCAATAATTCATCATCACCAAAAGAAATACATTTCAAAACAATAAATCAAAACATCACCATCAAATAATATGCATTTCAATGCAATAAATCAAAATCGTCATCTACAAAATAATATGCACCTTAGTGCAGTAAATCAAAATCATCATCATCAAATAATATGCACCTTAGTGCAATAAATCAAAATCATCATCATCAAATAATATGCACCTTAGTGCATTAAATCAAAATCATCTTTGCCAAAAGAAAATCATCATCAACCATTTTTAAAATAATGCAATTGCATAAGTTTATCATCAATATATGTTTAGGAAAAACTTCCTGTTTCCTTCAAATAATTCAACACAATATCAAAACATATTATTTTTCTTAATTCTTGATAATGGAATATTTAACCCTTAACTCACTGGGTACGTAAGGCAAAATTAATAATGTCTTTTGTGTTCAACTGTGCAATCAATTAGGAAATGCCTTCACCTTTAACTTCTATTCAATTCATATTTTCCATTACCTATGACCTCAAAATCTTGGTCTTATTGATGTAAACACAAAAATCATTTCTTCAATGCAATGCAATAAATGGCAGAAAATAAATGTTCAAACATACATAACATCAATTCAAATCAATCAAAATATTTCTGCAACAAAAAACATAATTATGTGTCATGCACATCACAACTCATCAAGAGTATTACTCATTTGTAATCAGTATCAATAAACATTTGTAAAACATCATTAAGGTACCTTATTTACTCATCAGTATTATCATGGTAAATCACTGTTAATTAATGGCATCAAAAGAAATATTTCTCACCTTCTTCATAAAAAAAATGAGCAAAATAAAAAATTCAAATATATCAATGTCTTAAATCATCAAACATCATAATCATTTCATAATAAAGAAACATATTCAATACATAACAAAATCATGTTTATAAATTTGAATCTTATTTGCACCTTGTCTGCGTATTATTTTTATCTCAAGAACTCCAATTCTCATCTATACATACATTGCATTCAGAAGGGTACTCATAAAATTCAAGTGACAGGAACTTACATTTCAACGCTAAAAACTTTTCTTTAAAGAAATCAATTGCAGACTGTCTCAATTAAAACACCTTATTTATCCTTTCTTCAAGGATTCATCTACTACACAGGCATAAAAATCAATTCGTGTGTTTCCACACACACTCTTTTTAACTTCAAAATGAAAGGTTTAATTACTGTAATTCATCATATGTACTTAATTGTTCACTATTACCTGCATAATTATTATGGGCCTAAAATAACCCTTTGAGACATTCAACTTCAAAGTTCATTATTGGTGCACATCTTATCTTTTAATCACTTAAATCTTTCTTTCTTCATAATTATTTAAGTTAACTTAATCCTCATCAAAACATAATAAAATTCATTGTATACATGCATGTTTATCATTGTTACACGTGTTACACCAAAAAAAAATATCAATCAATGCATCGCCTATAAAATGCAGTAATAATTCTTTTGCTCTAATGGCATCATTATTTATTCAAACTTGCAAACAAAATCAATACATTTGTAAATATTCAATCACCTATGGGTTCATATTTCACCTGTCTTCATTATCCATAACTTTTATCAAAAACTTTTCATCTTAGTTTGCAACTCAATCTTCTCTGTGGTCCCTTAATTAATTGTTTGGTGACATTTATGATTTGGACCTTCTTTGTTGATTACGGAATGCATATTCAAATTCTAGAATAACACACTTTACATAATTAAAAGATTTCACTCATTTGTTACCCTCAATATTTGTATGAGTGCCCAGATATTTTTATTTCATTTCCCAAGGAGTTTAGTAGTCTTTCTTAAATCTACCTAATAAAAAAAAATCTGTTTCCCATATACCGAGTTATTTCAAAGTAAATTTGTTCTCTTTAAGTAATTGTTATTAGTCTTCTATGTTGGTCTATATATAGTTCGCAGGACATCCTCAACCCCTTGCTATTATTTTATTTGCCCCCCTTTCTCTATTTGAACTTGACTTATCATGGCTTATTTCACCCTTCTTACTACAAGAAAAATATTGCACAGTTTTCATTAATCTCTAATAAATTTGGGTGCATTTCCCAAAAGAATTTCTATAGACACGAATGTCTAGTTATTTATCCTGGTCTCAAATTATTCTGTTACAGACTCATCAACCCTTCTTTGTTAAATCAAATTCTATGTAGACCAGTAGGTTATTATCATTTGTCAAGTTCTGGGAACAGAGTCCCTGGTAGTCCGTTGGTACCACCACTATGGGATTGAGAAAATGCAATCGTAATTTCTAAAGGATTCTTACCCTTATATGACCTTTATACTTCTTATATGTAGGCTTTAATTTTACAATCTCAAACATCTATCTTAGGTCAAAAATTAATTCATCATTAAATGCAGTCTTTGATTACTGGATGTCCTACTAACTTGAGCATGAGTTTTTGTTAGTATTTTGTTAGTATGTCAGGAATTTCTATTCATGAACAAGTATTTCTCCCTATTCTTTGTATGTATTCCTTTAAGCAATATGCCATCCTGTTATATGATTCCTATTTTTGGGAGTAATTCATCTACAACATTTCTATTAACCTTTGGTTTCTCTTGTTCTATGTTAATTCTTCCTATTTCTAAGTCTCCTGCCTGACAACTGAAACAAAATATTGGTAGTTATATTTCCTTTTAACATCTTCCTGTCCTTTTAAGTAATCTTTCTTTTATCATCATAAACCTACCAATAAAGTGATTTATCCTGGACAAACATCCAGTACTTTAAGGCTCCAAAGATTCCTTTTAATCTTTCATCCACAATAGTCCTTCTTGGACTGTAAAATCACAATCATTCTTATGAGCAATAAGCACATATACTCTATGCCCTAGACAAATTTTTAAACTTCTCTAGACCATTAATTGGATAATCTATCCTACTCGGTTATTTTTCCTTCAATTTAAGACTACTCTCATGATACATTACCCTTCTTCGGGTTTCACCTTTTTAATGAGACATTTCTTTTTATATTTATGAGGCTTCACACATTATTTTTATAACTCCTGGTTAAGAGATCGGGTTAAGGTAATGTAGGATCAAAATTCATTTCTCTTCATTATTTATAGCCTTCTATTTCATTTGCACACTACATATTTTTAGGTTAACTTTATTTTAAGGCTTGGGTAATTTAGCAAATACTGCTTATTATCCCTAAGATCCTATCATTCCAAAAAAAATCTTTTACATCTGTCAAATCTTAGTGGAGCAGGATTTCCACTTTAACCCTTATTTCTCTACATATCTTAAATCTATCTACTCTGTTTACTTACCCTATTCAAATCTAGGGATGGGTCACTCTTTAATCTGGTTCTTTATCCTGCTATTCTCCCTATTCTAGACTAGTTTTATTATTTTTATGGCTCTATATTCTCACTAAACTTAGTAACATCACTCTATAGGCTTATTCTTTCTGTCTCCAAATTTAGATCATCATTCTGTCAATAGTTAGAGGAGCTGAGTGAGCCCGTCGACTTCACTCTAATTTCTAACATTCTTCAAAATGCTAATAGCCGTGAATGGCTTGTATTCTTTGACCATGGTACTTACAATATTTTACTCCTCAATAATCGAGCCAAACATTTTTTATTATCGGGATAGACATGTCAGTTATATTCTACTCATGATGATCTAACTAGTCTAACTTCTGTCCTCTTAGGGTAATATATCTCGGGAGATTTATAAGGAGACTTATTGATTCATTTTAACACTCACCGTGTTCGTTATGGGGCGTTGGCTGATAGGTAATATTTCATGATTCATACCGGTATTTAAAAAGTTTTAATA
This sequence comes from Palaemon carinicauda, assembly GCF_036898095.1. Classification (NCBI taxonomy): domain Eukaryota; kingdom Metazoa; phylum Arthropoda; class Malacostraca; order Decapoda; family Palaemonidae; genus Palaemon; species Palaemon carinicauda. The sequence goes on along the minus strand of NC_090766.1, from coordinate 1,316,838 downwards.
AGGTTTTGACAGTTTCTCTGGGCAGGTTCTGGCGCCGATGTTTCTATTCTTTTCTGCCTAACCTATCGCCTGCAATGGCTAATCTCTGCCTATTTCTCATCTATCCCTACTTCTATGCTCCTTATGGTAAATTTTTGCCCCTTTCTGATTACCTAACTGTAATCTCTACTCCTTTATTTTAGAAGTCATTCCCGCCATTCAGATGAGTTATTTTATCCGGAGTAGTATTAATTAATTAGTGTGCTTGTATTTTCCTTCATCTGAACTTCATTATTGTCTCTTTTGACAGACTCTGGCATCCTATTTTTAGCTAACCTATCTTCTTTATCTTTGCGGGTTATTTTTATTTAGGCATCATTATGACTTCTCCAGCTAAATTCTAGCTTTTTATATTTTCAGTGCTGATCAGACTTTATTTACTTAATAGCATAGCTCATTTATTATTCATATGCCTATATCTTCATCTTAAATCTTTGTGCCTAACAACAACATATTTTTTTTAATTCTATAAGCCTATAGCTTCAATTGCCTGTGACATTTATTTCTTGGAATTCCCTTTTATTTATTTAGGCTATTCTATTTTATTCAATGTATTTCTGTCGACATTCTATTTTATTTATATGGCGCCTGTCATATATTGACAAGGAGTTTATCTATTCTTGGCTACTCTTCCTATTTCTCAACTTTGTTTCTCCTTGTCTTTTTAATCAATTTCCATTTCCCTTTCTTAGTCTGGAGTCTGTTTCTCCTGTCAAATTCGCCTTATACAAAGTGGCCAGTTTTGTAAAAGACTTGTCTTTGACAAGTAGAATCATACCCTGACTATCTCATTTTTTTCTTTTCTTTATTTTAAGCCTGCACTTCTCACAAATAAAATTCATACTTCATCTTTGTATCGTTTTTGAACGATATCTTAAGGCTCTATTGGGAAATGTTACAAAAAAATGACATCTTTATTCATCATTTGGCACATTTTGGCATTTAATTCTCTACCTAACCTGACGGTTCATACCCCTTGATTTTTACTTGTTTGCATTTCATTTCTGCATATCATTTTATTTTCACCCTTAAAATTTGGAAGCAGGTATTTCACAATATTCTATCACTGTATTGCATCCTAGTATATCAACTATATTTGCCAGAGTCTCCATAAGATAAAATAGTCACTTGCAACGTGGATGTACCTCCGCTACATATGCCTATCTTTCCTATATAAAATTTTTCGTCTTCCTGACTTCCTTTCTATCCGGCTAATTATTTTTAATTCTTTTCTTTTCACTATTTGGAGGATTTGTATTTCACTTTCTTTGTGCCGGAGGGCTTTCTGAGAAGTGTCTTTGTTTAATTTCATGATGGGGTTCTTTATCTCTGTGCCTGCCTTTCTCCCTGTATGTTTTCCCTTTTTCATTATTTTACCTGATTTCTATCCCCTTTTTATGTAATCTTTCCCTAGACCTAAATGTGTCATCTTTATTTCTTTAAACTGTCTTTGATCTAAATTTCTGCCCATTATTCTGTTTAACTCTAGGGTAATTTTTGCGCCTCGTTCCAGTCTGCTGTTCGAACTTCCCTGCATCTATTTAAATTACTCAAAATTTCTCTGGTAGGTTTTTGTGGCTATTAGTCCCTTAGGATTTTTCTTCCTGATTTCCTATCATTTTGCTATTTTCCCTTTTCTTTTTGTAAAACTCATATCTAGGATGCTATTTTTCACATTTTTTTTTTTTTTAATGCCTCATTTATTTCTATATATAGGGAATTATCATTAGCAATAAACTTACCTTTAGCAAAGGAATCCTGTTCCTTTTACTGTTGCTACGTGATCCTCCATTTATGTGGCAAATTCATTTACCGAGCCACCCTCATATTTTACCTATAGGAACTTTCGTAGATTTGTTAACCTGTCTGTCTCTTTTACCGATCGCCATAATTGCCTACATTATTTTTGAAACTCACTCAGATTTGCTGCATTTTTAAATTACTTACCATTCAAGGTTACGTGAGCATCACTTACATTTGTATACACGGTTAACATAGCCTGTTTAATTCTGCTGTCTCATTGTTTATTCTCAGACTAACTATTCTACTTTCAATATCAGCTAACCACTTACACACGGTATATTTCTCTAACCTTCTTTTATCTTGGTTATTCCTACCTATATTTCCACAAAAACTGTGTTAATTTCCCTACTGAATTCATGTTAGCGGGGTTAGTAATTTTTGTTAATTCTTCAAACTCACTTTTTATGGGACGTTGCTCGTTTGTATTTTTCACCTACTTGCGTAATTTTAAATCACATTTCCCTTTTATATATTCTTTGGGCTAACATCATTACCATCACTTTAAAAAAATCATAATACATCTTATTTTACACAAGAAAAAATACAAAGTAATTCATGCATCATTCAAGAAACCCTAGCGAATAAAAAAAAATTCCTATTCTTAAACGAGAGACAAGTTTTTTTTTTCACTTTTAAACTGAGAGACTTATTTAAGAGAGAGATTCTTTTACTCACACTTCTTCTTTCTTGTCCTTTTGTTTTCATCTTCTTCGCTTAGGTAATGGTTTCTTGTGTTTAGACTCTTGCTTCGTCTCACGTCCTCACTATTTTTCTGAGTTTCTTGATGTTTATTCTGCAAAGGTGTACAACTGGTATCTGGAAGAATTTAGTCATTAATATATGCACTGAAAAATATCATCACGGTATTTTATCCATTTAAGCTGCCACCATTTGTGATGCTTTATTGGGCATTTTCTTTTTCTTTCATTAAGCACCACTTTAATATTATTTTAATCAAATAAATGTATCTCTTCAATCCTTTCAGTGCAAAAATATTTAATTCTAGACCCTCAGGAAAGTGGGTGATGGTAAAATGCCGTATAGTTCCTTAACTTTACTTCTGGAACTTTGATGTACATTAGCTTTACAGTAATCTTCTACATGGGTTTAAATACAGACTGGATCAATATAATTTCTTGAAGATTGGAGGCTGCAACCGTAGACTTCTGCTACCACTTCAGCAATTGGGATGCGAAATACTTGACTTCTATTTATGCGGTTTGGGGATCGCTTCTTCATAGCTGTGTCTTCTCATGGACACGCTTCTTGGTAATTTCTCCTTCATCGAAGATAATCTCGTACCTCCCGGATGAAAGGTAATTTGTTGGCAGTTAGGGAACTCTGTCCCTTCGTTGTCCGTCTTTGTAAATATCTTGTTGTTAACTTGACGTTTCGTTAGTGCAGCCCATTTTGTGCACCAGAGGTAAGGCCTCCCCCATGACGGGGGGAGAGGGAGAAGGGACAACCGTTTAACGCGGTTACTTGTAGGGAAGAGCTGGTTCCTCGATGCGCTTGTTGCTTAAGTATCCCAGAACAAGGGCGTTGTAATTGCGTCACGTCATGTGACTCTTCTTGTGTTCTATTGGTCCCTTCTTCTGACGTAATGGTAACGTCATACATATGTCACTTCCGATTT
>NC_090766.1:1283360-1308360 GCF_036898095.1 Palaemon carinicauda | reverse complement strand
GCTAGTGCCAAGGGCTTCGAACAGAGGTATAGAACATGTCCTTACCAGAGATTCTATGATGAACTAGCTTCCTGCCCCCCTGGCATGGAAGTCCTGGTGGACAATAGGAACATCTTGAAGCGATCATTGAAGAGCTACTCACCCTACGGAGAGTTCGTGCCAGACTCGTAGACAAGACTAAGGTTAATATTCAGGTAGGAATATTATCAAGCATAGGTAAGTAAATAACATTTACTACTCTCCCTGGAGGAGAGATCAATCTGGTCTCGGAGGCAGGACAAAGGTTAATATTCGAATAGGAATATTATCAAGGCATGAGTGAGCATATAACATAATTACATATATTATTCTTCTCATTATCTAGAGAAAAAAGGGGTAAATGAAACTATAACAATCGTATATTTCTTGATAAGGAATAGGAGCGGAAAGAGACGCACATGGAATAAAATAGACATTTTATTTCAAAGATTGCAGATCATTATGGTAGTAATTACAATAATGAATAGAGTTTATTTACAATAATAAAAGAATAATGTACATAGAAAATAAAGACTTCAATCTTGAATCTGAAAAGAAATTTTACTTTTTAGAAACACAAGTTCCGGAGGAACGTCAGTCTTTTTCAAAGAAAACACATCATGCCCTAGGGCATGTGGCACTCATGTAAAGTCTATGACATTTCACCTTGGTAAGAACAGTCTATTAGAAACACTAAGTGTCCATGAAATCACTATGTATCACAAAAGGGTCAACACAAGCACCCGTAGAGTTAAAGTCCCAAGTAACTCACTGTTCTATGCTGAGTTAAACAGCAGGTTTCATAACACTACCTGCGGCTACCACGAAATGCTTAACTTCGTGCACTTGTTTTGCGTAGTGCTTGAAGAAAACGCGCGATGATTTCCAGCCTGTGAAGCTCTTGAGGCTTTCGAAATCCATACTCTGGAAGACGCGACTTTTCTAGGATCATGACCTGCGGGTGTACTGTCAGGATCCGCTTTGCGAATGAAGTAGGTGATTTTCGCTCTTAGTTGTTTCAGTGACAGGTCTCTACCCGATGTTTCTCCTTTGAAGAGTTGTCCTCCACCAAAGTCTGAAGTTCTTCGAAGATAGACCTTAAGACTCTCCACTGGGCATAGAGAGACATCTTCCTTCAGGGGGCAGATTCTCCAAGGGCCCCATCTCTTGGTGGGTAGTTCATTCTTAGCGAGAAACGTCGGATCAGGGAAGAGGGTAAGCTCTCCTGTATCTGCGAACAGGATATGACCCTCTTCTCTTGATAATGCAACTATTTCACCGACTCGGGCTCCCGAGGCGAGAGCATAAAGGAAGATAACTTTTTAAGTCAAGTCTTTCAGAGGGCACGAATCGTTGTCCAGGTTAGAGGCAAATGGAGCACCTTGTCCAAGGACCAGGAGATAGGTTTTGGTGGAGGTGCTGGGCGTAGTCTAGCGCATGCCTTTGGCGGTTTATTGAAGATATCACTGGACAAATCAATCTGGAAGGCGTACAGGAGTGGTCTAGTCAAAGCCGATTTGCAGGTGGAAATCGTGTTGGCCGCTAAGCCTTGTCCATGAAGGTGAATGAAGAAGGACATACAAAAATCAATGGTGATTTCCGTAGGATTTTTTGCCTTGACGAAAGAGACCCACTTTCTCCAGGAAGATTCGTATTGCCGTCTTGTAGATTCAGTCTTGTATTCCTCGAGGAAGTCTAAGCTTTTCTTCGAGATTCCAAACCTTTTCTTTGCGGCTAAGGAGAGAAAATCATGAGATGAAGGTCCCTGACTTTCAGTGATGAAACGAAGACAGTCGACTTCTGTACTTGTTGAGAGAGAACTGGGCCCGGCAGGGGGATCAGCGTGAGCTGCAGCTCCAGGACCAGAGGGTACCAATTGCTCCGGGGCCACTTGGGAGCCACTAGGGCCGCTGTCCCTTTGAAGATTCTCAGCTCGTTTATTTATTTCCTTGTTTCCTTTCCTCACTGGGCTATTTTTTCCCTGTTGGAGCCCTTGCTTTTCCAACTAGGGTTGAAGCTTTGCTAGTAACAACAACAACAGCTCAAAGAGGTACGAAAGGTTATTAGTAAAGTGTAGATTGTGGTTCTAGATGAGGGTTGAAGATTATAGGGGTCTGGTTTCAGTTCCAATTTCTCCTGAAGAAATGCTCACCAGAACGTCAGCTGGGCAACTCAAATCCCCCACCATTGTGGCCAACCACATTGGTAACTTCCCCGGTACACAGCTCAAATACCCGTGCCTTAGCGGGACCGATCTGCCACCTTGTGACTGCAAGGCGAACAAGTCGTCACCATAGTATCCGATTGTACAGCTTTGAGTAACAGACAGAAGGAATTCACCTTGGTTGTCTGGAGGTCCTCTTCCCTCGAAATTGATTGTGTTATAGATGGGTTAAGCCAACAGAAGGCGAGGCTGTGTCTGTCCAGACAGAAGGGACAATGTTCCCACTTTCATCTGAAGACGGTTTCAACCAACGAGCCACTGGGTAGTCCAACATACCAGCTAGTCTTGATCCTGCTAAGAAGACCAAGGTACTCGCATGCCGTAAGCAGTAGCTCTCCATGGAGCCGTCTACTGTTGAAAAATCTATTTTTGGGTGAGATGGCCATGTCGTCCTGATGGAAGGTTCCTTCAGTAGCTTCCTTTGGATATATATAACTAGTGGTTATATATATCCAAAGGAAGCTACTGAAAGAACCTTCCATCAGGACGACATAGCTTGAGCCCAAAAAACTTGATTGGTGTTGATACTTTGTGGATCCGTTGATATCATTAATAAGATAAAAGTCCTAACTCCCATCTAGTCTAATATTTTCATCTTTCCTTTCGTGGCTATAATGCACACACACACAACTCAAGAATAAAATGACCAGGCTCATGACCAGGGCCAACAATTAACGGAACGCCATGAAATTTCTCTAGTGACGCATTATTTGACCGAATGCCCCACATATAGTAGTGAAAGAAATAGATATCTGTTTGGGGCTCAAGTTGAAGATGGCAGATTTATCCTTGCCAACATGATGTGTCCTACCATGCTAGCAGTATTTTTAACTTTACCTCAGAGGCAGTCTTCTGAAAGCTATTTAACTTTTAAAATGACATCTTTGCTATTATGGTTTTAATTGAAGAAACTTTTATTGTTTATTTATAATAAATGATATCGGCGTCAATGACCCTAGATGTCGTGATGCCAGAAAACCTCAAATCAATCAGTCAATCAACCATGAAATTTCTCCAAATTATTGGTGACTCCGGCCCGGGGTACTGCTATGGTACGGCGAAAACTCCCAAGAGGGCGTCAGTGTCTCCTACAGGAATCCTCTTAGGATTTTTTTAGCGCCTTTAGGTTTTCTGGTGGAAGCCTTTGGCTGAAGAAACGAGGATTTTTATAACAACCATAAAGTGATTATTAATTATTATAAGTTTAAGATTCCTTTTATATATAAGGGATTAAAAAATATTATGATTGATAATTTTGAAAATGAATTCTATAAAATAACTAAAAGTAAAACGATAAAATTATTTCAAATTTCAAAGACCCATAGATCATGAAGAAAAAAATGATTGATTATATACTTTATATATATACATATATATATATATATATATATATATATATATATATATATATATATATATATATACATTTATATATGTATATATATATATATATATATATATATATATATATATATATATATATATGCATGGATATTTGCAGATTAACTCAGACACACATGAAGGCCCACACCACCATAGAGATTATCCGTATAACTTTCATCTGAAGGGAGTGTCTCAATAGAATCCCGTTGACTTTTGACTGTAGGCCTTTGGAGGGCAGTGCCTACAGCCTCAAGTATTCTAAGCCAGCCGAATTTGATGGAACTCACATTGTTCAAAACAAAAGCAACTACAGCCGGCTCATAATACCTGAAGCTGTAAGCATCTCCTTCCAAAGGCCAACACTCAACATTCAATGGGATTCTGATTATATGCTCCCTTCTAGCAGAAAGCTGTATAGATAATCTCTGTGGTGGTGTTGGGTCGAGTGTGTGCCAGAGTATTGTATGTGTCTACAATACTCTGGCACACACTCGACCCAACACCACCACAGAGATTATCTATACGGCTTTCTGCTAGAAGGGAGCATATAATCAGAATCCCATTGAATGTTGAGTGTTGGCCTTTGGAAGGAGATGCTTACAGCTTCAGGTATTATGAGCCGGCTGTAGTTGCTTTTGTTTTGAACAATGTGAGTTCCATCAAATTCGGCTGGCTTAGAATACTTGAGGCTGTAGGCACTGCCCTCCAAAGGCCTACAGTCAAAAGTCAACGGGATTCTATTGAGACACTCCCTTCAGATGAAAGTTATACGGATAATCTCTATGGTGGTGTGGGCCTTCATGTGTGTCTGAGTTAATGTGCAAATATCCATGCATATATATATATATATATATATATATATATATATATATATATATATATATATACATATATACATATAAATTAATTACTGCATACTATTACCAAAGTGACATATATAAGGGTTTCGCCCTTACCAAGGAGCTCATCAGGTGGGTTTTGCCTACATCCATTATTGTAGGCTTGGTTCCCACGACCCTTCTTCCTTCCCTCCCTATTTCTATTTATTTTTCATATCAATTCAAAATTCATCAGTACTTCATGAATGTCTTATGATAACTCACGACTTGTATATAAGTTGGATTACTTAGAGAAGCAATTTGAAACCTACTTCAGCATTCAGGGCATTGAACTTACGGGTTTTTCCGCCACGCCAGAGGTTGCCCTTCCTTCTGAAATAGCTTTCGGCCAACTTCCCTCATTGCAGCTAGCTTATTATTGGTGTCATGACTTGTATATGAATTGGATTACTTTGAGAAGCAATTTGAAACCTACTTCAGCATTCTGGGCATTGAATTTACGGGTTTTTCCGCCGCGCCAGAGGTTGCCCTTCCTTCTGAAATAGCTTTCGGCCAACTTCCCTCATTGCAGCTAGCTTATTATTGGTGTCATGACTTGTATATGAATTGGATTACTTTGAGAAGCAATTTGAAACCTACTTCAGCATTCTGGGCATTGAACTTACGGGTTTTTCCGCCGCGCCAGAGGTTGCCCTTCCTTCTGAAATAGCTTTCGGCCAACTTCCCTCATTGCAGCTAGCTTATTATTGGTGTCATGACTTGTATATGAATTGGATTACTTTGAGAAGCAATTTGAAACCTACTTCAGCATTCTGGGCATTGAACTTACGGGTTTTTCCGCTGCGCCAGAGGTTGCCCTTCCTTCTGAAATAGCTTTCGGCCAACTTCCCTCATTGCAGCTAGCTTATTATTGGTGTCATGACTTGTATATGAATTGGATTACTTTGAGAAGCAATTTGAAACCTACTTCAGCATTCTGGGCATTGAACTTACGGGTTTTTCCGCCGCGCCAGAGGTTGCCCTTCCTTCTGAAATAGCTTTCGGCCAACTTCCCTCATTGCAGCTAGCTTATTATTGGTGTCATGACTTTTATATGAATTGGATTACTTTGAGAAGCAATTTGAAACCTACTTCAGCATTTTGGGCATTGAACTTACGGGTTTTTCCGCCGCGCCAGAGGTTGCCCTTCCTTCTGAAATAGCTTTCGGCCAACTTCCCTCATTGCAGCTAGCTTATTATTGGTGTCATGACTTGTATATGAATTGGATTACTTTGAGAAGCAATTTGAAACCTACTTCAGCATTCTGGGCATTGAACTTACGGGTTTTTCCGCTGCGCCAGAGGTTGCCCTTCCTTCTGAAATAGCTTTCGGCCAACTTCCCTCATTGCAGCTAGCTTATTATTGGTGTCATGACTTGTATATGAATTGGATTACTTTGAGAAGCAATTTGAAACCTACTTCAGCATTCTGGGCATTGAACTTACGGGTTTTTCCGCCGCGCCAGAGGTTGCCCTTCCTTCTGAAATAGCTTTCGGCCAACTTCCCTCATTGCAGCTAGCTTATTATTGGTGTCATGACTTGTATATGAATTGGATTACTTTGAGAAGCAATTTGAAACCTACTTCAGCATTCTGGGCATTGAACTTACGGGTTTTTCCGCCGCGCCAGAGGTTGCCCTTCCTTCTGAAATAGCTTTCGGCCAACTTCCTTCATTGCAGCTAGCTTATTATTGGTGTCATGACTTGTATATGAATTGGATTACTTTGAGAAGATATTTGAAACCTACTTCAGCATTCTGGGCATTGAACTTACGGGTTTTTCCGCCGCGCCAGAGGTTGCCCTTCCTTCTGAAATAGCTTTCGGCCAACTTCCCTCATTGCAGCTAGCTTATTATTGGTGTCATGACTTGTATATGAATTGGATTACTTTGAGAAGCAATTTGAAACCTACTTCAGCATTCTGGGCATTGAACTTACGGGTTTTTCCGCCGCGCCAGAGGTTGCCCTTCCTTCTGAAATAGCTTTCGGCCAACTTCCCTCATTGCAGCTAGCTTATTATTGGTGTCATGACTTGTATATGAATTGGATTACTTTGAGAAGCAATTTGAAACCTACTTCAGCATTCTGGGCATTGAACTTACGGGTTTTTCCGCCGCGCCAGAGGTTGCCCTTCCTTCTGAAATGGCTTTCGGCCAACTTCCCTCATTGCAGCTAGCTTATTATTGGTGTCATGACTTGAATATGAATTGGATTACTTTGAGAAGCAATTTGAAACCTACTTCAGCATTCTGGGCATTGAACTTACGGGTTTTTCCGCCGCGCCAGAGGTTGCCCTTCCTTCTGAAATAGCTTTCGGCCAACTTCCCTCATTGCAGCTAGCTTATTATTGGTGTCATGACTTGTATATGAATTGGATTACTTTGAGAAGCAATTTGAAACCTACTTCAGCATTCTGGGCATTGAACTTACGGGTTTTTCCGCCGCGCCAGAGGTTGCCCTTCCTTCTGAAATAGCTTTCGGCCAATTTCCCTCATTGCAGCTAGCTTATTATTGGTGTCATGACTTGTATATGAATTGGATTACTTTGAGAAGCAATTTGAAACCTACTTCAGCATTCTGGGCATTGAACTTACGGGTTTTTCCGCCTTGCCAGAGGTTGCCCTTCCTTCTGAAATAGCTTTCGGCCAACTTCCCTCATTGCAGCTAGCTTATTATTGGTGTCATGACTTGTATATGAATTGGATTACTTTGAGAAGCAATTTGAAACCTACTTCAGCATTCTGGGCATTGAACTTACGGGTTTTTCCGCCGCGCCAGAGGTTGCCCTTCCTTCTGAAATAGCTTTCGGCCAACTTCCCTCATTGCAGCTAGCTTATTATTGGTGTCATGACTTGTATATGAATTGGATTACTTTGAGAAGCAATTTGAAACCTACTTCAGCATTCTGGGCATTGAACTTACGGGTTTTTCCGCCGCGCTAGAGGTTGCCCTTCCTTCTGAAATAGCTTTCGGCCAACTTCCCTCATTGCAGCTAGCTTATTATTGGTGTCATGACTTGTATATGAATTGGATTACTTTGAGAAGCAATTTGAAACCTACTTCAGCATTCTGGGCATTGAACTTACGGGTTTTTCCGCCGCGCCAGAGGTTGCCCTTCCTTCTGAAATAGCTTTCGGCCAACTTCCCTCATTGCAGCTAGCTTATTATTGGTGTCATGACTTGTATATGAATTGGATTACTTTGAGAAGCAATTTGAAACCTACTTCAGCATTCTGGGCATTGAACTTACGGGTTTTTCCGCCGCGCCAGAGGTTGCCCTTCCTTCTGAAATAGCTTTCGGCCAACTTCCCTCATTGCAGCTAGCTTATTATTGGTGTCATGACTTGTATATGAATTGGATTACTTTGAGAAGCAATTTGAAACCTACTTCAGCATTCTGGGCATTGAACTTACGGGTTTTTCCGCCGCGCCAGAGGTTGCCCTTCCTTCTGAAATAGCTTTCAGCCAACTCCCCTCATTCCAGCTAGCTTATTAGTGGTCAGTCGTGATTGGTGACATTTGAAATTTTGTAGTGAAGCCAAGGGTCATTGTTGGGCCAGGTGGTGAAGCCTAGCGTCATGTTTAGACCGGGCGGTTAAGCCAAGTTGGCCAGGCGGTGAAGCCGAGCGCCATTGTAGGCCAGGCGGTGAAGCCAAGCGCGATTTTTCGGCCGGGCGATGAAGCCAAGCGCCATTTTTTGGCCGGGCGGTGAAGCCAAGCGCCATTTTTTGGCCGGGCGGTGAAGCCAAGCTGGCCAGGCGGTGAAGCCAAGCGCCTTTGTTGTGCCGGGCGATGAAGCCAAGCGGGCCAGGCGGTGAAGCCAAGCGCCATTTTTTGGCCGGGCGGTGAAGCCAAGCAGACCAGGCGGTGAAGCCAAGCGCCATTGTTGTGCCGGGCGATGAAGCCAAGCGGGCCAGGCGGTGAAGCCAAGCGCCATTTTTTGGCCGGGCGGTGAAGCCAAGCGCCATTTTTTGGCCAGGCGGTGAAGCCAAGCGCCATTTTTTGGCCGGGCAGTGAAGCCAAGAAGCCAGGCGGTGAAGCCAAGCGTCATTGTTGTGCCGGGCGATGAAGCCAAGCGGGCCAGGCGGTGAAGCCAAGCGCCATTTTTTGGCCGGGCGGTGAAGCCAAGCAGGCCAGGCGGTGAAGCCAAGCGTCATTGTTGTGCCGGGCGATAAAGCCAAGCGGGCCAGGCGGTGAAGCCAAGCGCCATTTTTTGGCCGGGCGGTGAAGCCAAGCAGGCCAGGAGGTGAAGCCAAGCGCCATTTTTTGGCCAGGCGGTGAAGCCAAGCAGGCCAGGCGGTGAAGACAAGCGTCATTGTTTTGCCGGGCGATGAAGCCAAGCGGGCCAGGCGGTGAAGCCAAGCGCCATTTTTTGGCCGGGCGGTGAAGCCAAGCAGGCCAGGCGGTGAAGCCAAGCGCCATTTTTTGGCCAGGCGGTGAAGCCAAGCAGGCCAGGCGGTGAAGCCAAGCGTCATTGTTGTGCCGGGCGATGAAGCCAAGCGGGCCAGGCGGTGAAGCCAAGCGCCATTTTTTGGCCGGGCGGTGAAGCCAAGCAGGCCAGGCGGTAAAGCCAAGCGCCATTTTTTGGCCAGGCGGTGAAGCCAAGCAGGCCAGGCGGTGAAGCCGAGCGTCATTGTTGTGCCGGGCGATGAAGCCAAGCGGGCCAGGCGGTGAAGCCAAGCGCCATTTTTTGGCCGGGCGGTGAAGCCAAGCAGGCCAGGCGGTGAAGCCAAGCGCCATTTTTTGGCCAGGCGGTGAAGCCAAGCAGGTGTAAAGATGTCTTTGATTTAGTTAGCAATAGCTTCTTAATTAGTCTAGTATCTTACCTCTTCCTTTAGTTTAATATTAATTGAATTTCTCTCAGGAGTTTACATAAGCAAAGTTTCGTGGGTGAGGGATACGAATGCTGGTTTCTTTCTTTACTAGACATAAAAAGGGGTTTGAACAGGCACTTACAAGCAGTCAAAAACAAAAGCGTGGTTTCTACATTAACACTTAGTGATGAACTCAGACGTCTTGACACTGGCTGGAGAATTTGGTGAATCCTGGTTTAGTTAGGCCTAAACGTCATCTATAGGCCTACTGTCGTCGCTGAAGTATAAGCCTTCGTCAGGTGTTGGGAAGGCTGGCGCGAAGTTCTAGACACGCCTTGGTCACTCGGGGACGTCACGCCTCTCGGTCGCTCTGGGACGTCTCGCCAAACGCACTCACAGACACTCAGGTGCGGGCGTAGTAACTTTGTTCGTCGTCCTTCGTTCTCAGGGGTAATTGTTCCCCTGTAATTTCGCGGCTGCTTTAGTATTCTACGTAATCGCCGTCCCTCAATTTGGTATAGGCAGCCGCCATGTGTTGTCGTCAAGGAGACCCGGCAGGTTAAGTAGGTCGTTAGACCTATTATACAGAGTGACTACTAGGAAGAGGGCGAGATGCCGTCTTCTCGTTGCTTATATATGGTCGTCCTGGGCGTGTCAAGCTATCCTTAATCACGTGACTTTTTCCCGGCTTCCACGTCTCATTCGTCTATGTTCCGTTCGACATTCAAGAACGGATCCTGTCGTTTGGGGGGGTTGTTTACGGGAAAGAACCCTGGAGTCAGCGAAATTAGTTGAAAACATCCTACCTAACTCCCGTTCACTCTCCTGTCTCTCCACAACTCTTTCTATATCTTTACAATTACTACTAACTGCATTTGTCTCCCCATTTCTTATTAATTAACAAAACCCACAAATAAAGACATCAATAATATACACAAACCTTCTGCATATGAAACTTACTCAAAAATAAGCATCTGTCTGACACCACTCGGCCAGCTACTAGGATTCTTATAGAATCCTCACATACAACAAAACAACAAACCTATTCTTTAGGTTTCCCAGTAATAACTAGTAGCAACTCATTAATCCTTTCCAATTTTCTGAAAACCAAATACTTCACCACATTATATGTTACCACAGTAATAAGCACAATCAAAAACACATTACACATAGTCAGAAATGGTGCAACATCTTTCTTGTAAAATAGAACATAATCATTATCAAGTGGCATTGCCACATTTTCTACCACTGTTAATTTGTCTAGCTGAAAATGATTAATCTTGTTCTCGTAACTCTTTGCAATGGAAGATTGATTTAACTCATAATGCAAAAACACACTTGGTACATAATAGAGATAATCATTTATCACTACTGAGCAAGAATCTGCAAATGACTTCAAGTTTCCTAACTGAAATGTTTGAGTCTTCCCATCACAAGTAACTTCTGCATTTTTAGTACTTTGTACATAAACAAAAATCTCATTACCTAAATGTAATGCCCTGTATGGCAAAGCAAAGGTTTCAAATTTACACTCTCTCATCAACTCATAATTCTCAAAGAAAATACCTTGGATACACGGAAAATTGCTCATAGGTTGTTTAATTTGCACAAAATTGCACATGGATTGACTTTCACTTATCAACACACACTGTTCTAAATCACCTTCTTCTAAAATAATCATCAACAACTTGTTCTTATCCAATGCTAGACGAACCTTCGGATGGTTCCAAATTATTGTTGCATTTCCTATCTTAACTGGGAAAGGATGTATTGTATTTAGGTCAAACAAATTCATACCCTTGAAGGGGATCAATACCAACAAATACCCTTTTGTTACCTTCACAGTTGACATTGTGTAATACCAAAATATATCTTCTAGCAAAGGCTTGGAATGGCTATTTACCATACACCAATCGATAATTTCTTTCAAAGTTTTTGGAGAAATGATAGCAGGGCTGAGTATTCCCTTTTGTGCATTTATTAGTCCGTTCACAGATTCCTTGTGATCACCAATCTCGATTTCTACTTCATGAATCAACTTAAACACTTGTTCTATGTCACCTATTTTATCAGAAACATTCACGTTAACTTGATTAATAAATTCCACCATCTTTTTTATGTTCTCTACATTCTTATTATTATTTTCTATTAGAGTACTTATAAGATTACCCTTCTGATTAGCCCATTTCTCGATTAGTTCTACACGATCAGTCAAACCTTTTACATCGTTTTCTGTAGCCACTCCAAACAAAGCACTAAATGCACTACCTACAAAAGGTAATAAAGATCTCTTGTTTCTTTGAGGCCTGACAATGTCTTCAATTTTACCCTGTAAATTTCTTAATACTTCTACAAAGGCAGAATCACTATGGGTTAGTATGCACTTCCGTAGTTCTTTATCTAACTGGTTCAAATGTTCTTCCCTTTCTAATATTGAATTGACATTAATTTTTACTACAGCAAAATCTGTTAACAGTTCACCTTTTCCATGATTTTGTATCAAGGCCCCACTTTTAATGTCTATTTCGCAAGTGATACCGACCACCAGGGGTAGGATCAGAAGGAAGTTTTTCCACCACTTCCTGTAGAAGTTGAGAGGACCATGGATTAGTTTTTACAACCTTCATATGATTCCAATGGGCATACCTTACATCTAAATTCTGTTCATGTATCAGCTTAAATTTATTATTCCTTTCCCTTTCTAACACTCTATAAGGACCTTCAAATTTGGGAGATACCTTTTCATTTGGTCCTTCCTTTACATGTACCTTTATATATACTTGTGAGCCTATCTTCAGGTCAGTCATGGAACTAGTTGTGTCATAGTATTTCTTATTTACCTGTTGGCCCTTCTCTAAAGATTGTCTGGTTTGTCTTATTATTTGAAAGGTTCTTTGCAGTTTCCAAGCTATATAGTCTTGGTAATCATATGAGTGCCTAGGAGGTTTTGCGTCATCTAACAATGAGTTTGGCAGTCTTTTCTGATAACCATAAAGCAAAAAGTGTGGGGTTTCTCCTACTGTCTCATTTACTGTGTTATTCAAAGTAAACTGAACGTCCTCTAGCGCTAGGTCCCAATCTTCTGTAGTTGGACTAATGATAGTTCGCAGTACATCCAGTATCTTCTTATTGGCCCTTTCCACTGTCCCATTTGAACTCGGCTTATAAGGGGTTATCTCGCATTTCTTTATCTCAAAAAATTCACAAAGCTTTTTCATTACCTCACTGGTGAATTCGGGTGCATTGTCCGACAAAAGTACCTCCGGACACGAATGTCTTGTGAGTATTCTGGTCTTTAAAGCTTCTGCAACAGAAACTGCAGTTCTATCTCTGACTGGGACAATTTCTAAATACCGAGTCAAATAATCAATGAATACCAGTATATATTTATTTCCTCTCAAAGTTTTTGGAAAGGGTCCTATATGATCCATCTGAACTACCTCAAAAGGGTTTAAATTACTAGGATATTTTTCTAAAGGAGCTCTGACATTTACATGACCTTTATGCCTATTACAAGTTTGACATTCATTTACAAATTCCTTTGCTTCTTCGCTGCACTTAGGCCAAAAATAATTTCTATTTATTGTTCTCAGAGTCTTTTTGATTCCTGGATGTCCTGCCAACTTGTGGGTATGTGTTAGAGTTAATACTTCTTTAGTCAGGGTGTCAGGCACATATAGTCTAGAGCAAGCACTCCTATCCTTAGCCTTCTTATATAATATCCCATTTATTAATTCAAAATCTGACCTAGAGGTTTCATCTTGTAGCAAATCTCCTATTATTTTCCTGATACTTTCTTGTTTCTCTTGTTCTATTTTAACTCTCTCCAAATCTAAGTCTACGACCTGACAGCTGAAACAAAAGGTGTTAGTTGTGATAATTCTTTCAGTATCCTCTTGTGCTCTAGATAATCCATCTGCTAAAGTATTAAACTTACCTGGAATGTATCTAAATTCTGGAGCAAACTCTAGCACACTAATAAACCATCGATTAAACTTTAAGTTATTAGTGAAAGCTCTTTTCTTAAATAGGTCACAGATGGGTTTATGGTCAGTAAGTACATTTACTTTGTGTCCTAACAAAATGTGCCGAAACTTTCTCAGTGCCCAATAAATGGCTAAACATTCCTTTTCTGTGGTATTGTAATTTCGTTCGGCCGCATTCAGGACTCTACTTGCATAATATACTACCCTCATTCGGGTTTTTGCCTTCTGTAACAATACCGCTCCTATTCCTGTATTCGAAGCATCACATGCTAAGTAAAATTGCTTGCTAAAGTCTGGATACACTAAGATAGGATCTTGGACTAATTTCTCCTTCAACTTTTGAAAAGCCTCCTCTTGCTCTGCTTTCCATTCAAACTCTACATCCTTCTTAGTTAATTCTGTCAATGGTTTAGCTATAGTAGCAAAATTTTTGACAAATGGTCTATAGTATCCTATCATCCCTAAAAATCTTCTTACACCTTTCAAATTTTGTGGAGCAGGATATTCCACAATCGCCTTTATTTTTCCTTCTTGCATGCGTAATCCATCAGCACTGATCACATGTCCTAAATATTCTAATGATTTCCTCAAGAATTGACATTTCTTAACCTTTATCTTTAATCCTGCCAGTCTTAGTCGTTCTAAAACGATTTCTATGGTTCCGAAATGGCTCTCTATATCTTTGCTAAATATAATGACATCATCTAAATAGACTGACACATTCTCTATGTCTCCTAAGATCTGTAACATTAACCTTACAAAAGTCAATGGAGCTGATGTTAACCCAAATGGCATTACCTGAAATTCTAAGTGTTCTTTATGTGTGCTGAAGGCAGTTAATGGCTTTGATTCTTCGTCTAAAGGTACTTGCCAATATCCACTTAGTAGATCTAAGGATGAGAAGATCTTTGCTCCTCCTAACTGAGCCAATACATCGTTTATTACAGGCATGGGCATCCTATCAGGAACTGTGTTCGCATTCAACTTGCGATAATCAATCACTAATCTGTAACTTCCATCTTTCTTTGGAATCAACAACATGGGAGAATTATAAGGTGATTTAGAGGGTATGACCACTCCTTCTTCTTTCATTTCTTCTATCATTTTATCTACTATTGGACGTTGGCTGATAGGTAATTTATAATTAGGTATGAAAAAGGGTTTGGCTCCATCATCTAGGATTATCTTATGTCTTAACACCTCAGTCCTACCTAACCTATCACCTGTAATTGCTATGCCCTGCCTATATTTATTTAAGGTTTCTATTAACCTTTTTCGGTACTCAGGAAAATCGGTGTTATCTATCTCCCTATCTATTCCTGCATCAATGTTTCCTATGGTAAAGAATGCTTCCTCCTCTAACGGAATCATTTTGTGTGTAACTTCTATTCCTGTACAAAATTCTGTACCCGCTAACAAATGGAGTCTTTTATCAGAATAATTCATGACATAAGTAGTACAGGCTAATCCCTCCATCTGAACTAATGAGTTATCCATTCTGACATATTCTGGTAATCCTTCTGGGGTCAAGATTACATCATTATTAGTGTGTAGGCGGGTTATCAAATATACTCTAGTAAGAGTATTGGGCAGTAGTACTACATCTCTAGCTAGCCTAAATCTTATTTTGTTTGCATCTGCTGTGCTGATCAGACTTATTTCCCCAGTTTGTACTTGAGTACAAAAACATGAATCTTCATCTCCTCCTTTTTGAGATTCTGTTTCTCTTAAGTGTCTTAATTCTTGTGAATTCAATGTGCCTAGCAGCAAAACTTCTTGGAATTCCCTTTTATCTATTCTCTCAGATTCTCTGTCGACATTTTCATCCTTAGTATGTGTGCTGCCTTTACAAGAAGTAATTTCCCCCTTTCTGGGTGCAATTGCTAAATTCTCTTCTTTCTCCCTTTCTTCTGATTTTACTTTGATTTCCCTTTCTCCTTCTGAACCGGAGTGTGTTTCAACTATCGAAGCGGTCCCCTGCAAATTGGCCAAATTTGTAGTGGACTTGTCATCAACAAGTTGGAAACAGACTTCCTGATTATTTCCCTTTAGAACTAATCTTCTGTCTTGACAATCAAAAACTATGCCAAAATCTTGCATTGTTGCAAAAGAAATCAAAGCTCGAGCGGGAAATGCTACTTCTTGCAAAACCAAAAATGGCACTTGACACTTCTTCTCTAGCAATTCAATGTTTAAATCTATGGCTCCTACATTGTTAAGCTGATTGCCAGTTATCCCCTGAATTAATGTATCCTCACTCCTAATTGCAGAAATAGGTATATTCAAATAATCAGTTAAGGTATGGAGCCCTATGAGATTTACAGTACTTCCTGAATCTAACAAACTAAGACATTCTTTACCTTCTATCTTGATATTAGTCTTGGGTAATGATTGCTGTCGGAAGGATAAATATGTTGCTGGCAACGTGGATGTACCTCCGCTACCTGCAACATCCTTCCATTCTTTGGTTTCCCTATTTCCTGGACTCCTATCCTGCTCTTCTAGTCACTTTCTGTTACCTTGTTTTTCTTCGGAGTAATTAGTAGGGTTTGAGTTATCCCTTGCCTGTACCTGAGGAGTATTTTCGGAGGGTTTATTATGTTTCTTACCTTGGTACCAACATTCTTGGTCTGTGTGACCTCCTCTTTGACAATACTGGCAATACCTATTCTTTGGTCTAGCTCCCTTATGAGGATAATTCCCTCTAGATTTATATGTTTCATTATAATTTCCTCTTCTTTCTTCATTTGACTTGCCAGGGGGCTGGTTATTTTGATAATCTTTAGGGTAATGTTTATTCCTACCGGTCTCGTTTTTCTGTATAATTTCTTGACATTCGTTCGGTGTTTTTGTGGTTTTCTGGGCAGGATCTAACTTTAGGTCTTCCAACAAGGCCGCATACATCTTACTGTAGGCCACAAGATTTAGAACTTCATCTAGATCTACCAGGTTCTTATTATCCTTACTAAACTTGGTTCCGTCTCCTACCGTGATTGTGGGCAATGACAAAAAGTCTTCCCTAACTGCTCTTACCTGATCCCTAACCTGGGTACGCCAACTGGCCCTGGATTCACCTTCACATTTATTAGTTGAGGTAAGCCTATACAAGTTCGACAACCGATCGGTCTCCTTGGCCGATCGCCACAATAGTCTGCATTCCTCCTTGAACTCGTCGAAAGTGGTAATTTTTTCAAAGGCCTTACCGTTTAATGTAGGGTGAGCATCCCCTACGTCTACGTTGACTAACATCATTGCCTGTTTAATTTTTGCAACATCGTCAGTTATTTTAAAACTAGCGATCCTATTCTCTGTGTCCGCTAACCACTTATCTACACTGTATTTCTCTAACCTTTGTTTGTCGGGATTATCCCTACTTACATTTCCACAAAACCGTGTGGTTTGTGTGATCAGCCCAGCGGAATTCATATCGGCAATATTTGCTCTTACCGGACTCGAACTTCGGTTTCTAGTCAGATTTTGACGTCTTCCTACACTAGCACTTCGCGACCGTCTGTCTGCAGTTAATCTCAAGTCGTATTGATATTGTGTAAGTCTTTGGAAAATATTGTCCAGACTCATATCACAAAAAAAGGAAAAATTAAAACACCAAAATTTTCTTACGAGAGACAAATGCCCTAACTTCCTATTCTATAGAGAGACAGTATTTATACAAAACAAGAGAGTGAACGAAAACATGCAAACTACTCACATATCCATTGGTTCACGACTCCTTTGGTTTCCCTCTGTTTTCTTGAAATTGTTTTGTATTTCTTCGACACACAAAAGGGGGTTTCAGCACTTTCCTGAAATAAAGCCAGTATTAGTTCAAACTTAATACAACACGGCACAGTATCCCACCGCTGCCACCATTTGTAAAGATGTCTTTGATTTAGTTAGCAATAGCTTCTTAATTAGTCTAGTATCTTACCTCTTCCTTTAGTTTAATATTAATTGAATTTCTCTCAGGAGTTTACATAAGCAAAGTTTCGTGGGTGAGGGATACGAATGCTGGTTTCTTTCTTTACTAGACATAAAAAGGGGTTTGAACAGGCACTTACAAGCAGTCAAAAACAAAAGCGTGGTTTCTACATTAACACTTAGTGATGAACTCAGACGTCTTGACACTGGCTGGAGAATTTGGTGAATCCTGGTTTAGTTAGGCCTAAACGTCATCTATAGGCCTACTGTCGTCGCTGAAGTATAAGCCTTCGTCAGGTGTTGGGAAGGCTGGCGCGAAGTTCTAGACACGCCTTGGTCACTCGGGGACGTCACGCCTCTCGGTCGCTCTGGGACGTCTCGCCAAACGCACTCACAGACACTCAGGTGCGGGCGTAGTAACTTTGTTCGTCGTCCTTCGTTCTCAGGGGTAATTGTTCCCCTGTAATTTCGCGGCTGCTTTAGTATTCTACGTAATCGCCGTCCCTCAATTTGGTATAGGCAGCCGCCATGTGTTGTCGTCAAGGAGACCCGGCAGGTTAAGTAGGTCGTTAGACCTATTATACAGAGTGACTACTAGGAAGAGGGCGAGATGCCGTCTTCTCGTTGCTTATATATGGTCGTCCTGGGCGTGTCAAGCTATCCTTAATCACGTGACTTTTTCCCGGCTTCCACGTCTCATTCGTCTATGTTCCGTTCGACATTCAAGAACGGATCCTGTCGTTTGGGGGGGTTGTTTACGGGAAAGAACCCTGGAGTCAGCGAAATTAGTTGAAAACATCCTACCTAACTCCCGTTCACTCTCCGGTCTCTCCACAACTCTTTCTATATCTTTACAATTACTACTAACTGCATTTGTCTCCCCATTTCTTATTAATTAACAAAACCCACAAATAAAGACATCAATAATATACACAAACCTTCTGCATATGAAACTTACTCAAAAATAAGCATCTGTCTGACACAGGCCAGGCGGTGAAGCCAAGCGTCATTGTTGTGCCGGGCGATGAAGCCAAGCGGGCCAGGCGGTGAAGCCAAGCGCCATTGTTGTGCCGGGCGATGAAGCCAAGCGGGCCAGGCGGTGAAGCCAAGCGCAATTGTTGTGCCGGGCGATGAAGCCAAGCGGGCCAGGTGGTGAAGCCAAAAGTCATTTTCCTCACTCATTCATCAGTATTAGAGGTTCTTCACCTGCATAGCCAGTCCTTAAACCTAAAAAAAAAAAAAACCTTAAACCTAAAAAAAAAAAGAATAATTCAACAATCCTAAGCGCTACTGTTGTGCCGGGCGATGAAGCCAAGCGGGCCAGGTGGTGAAGCCGAGCGCCATTGTAGGCCGGGCGGTGAAGCCAAGCGCCATTTTATGGCCGGGCGGTGAAGCCAAGCAGGCCAGGCAGTGAAGCCAAGCGCCATTGTTGTGCCGGGCGATGAAGCCAAGCGGGCCAGGTGGTGAAGCCAAGCGCCATTATTTGGCCGGGCAGTGAAGCCAAGCGCCATTTTATGGCCGGGCGGTGAAGCCAAGCGCCATTGTTGTGCCGGGCGATGAAGCCAAGCGGGCCAGGTGGTGAAGCCAAGCGCCATTATTTGGCCGGGCGGTGAAGCCAAGCGCCATTTCATGGCCGGGCGGTGAAGCCAAGCAGGCTAGGCAGTGAAGCCAAGCGCTATTGTTGTGCCAGGCGATGAAGCCAAGCGGGCCAGGTGGTGAAGCCAAGCGCCATTTATTGGCCGGGCGGTGAAGCCAAGCAGGCCAGGCGGTGAAGCCAAGCGCCATTGTTGTGCCGGGCGATGAAGCCAAGCGGGCCAGGTGGTGAAGCCAAGTGCCATTTTTTGGCCGGGCGGTGAAGCCAAGCGCCATTGTAGTCCAGGTGGTGAAGTCCAGCGTCATTGTTGCGCCGGTCGGTGAAGCAAAGTGGGCAGTACGGTGAAGCCAAGCATTAAATTTTAGCCGGATGGTGAAGCCAAGCGTCATTTTCCCCACCCAAACAACACGCGCTCTTTCATCAGTACCAGAGTTTCTTCACCTGCATAGCCAGTCCTTAAGCCTAAAAAAAAAAAACCTTAATCCTAAAAAAAAACCTTAAGCCTAAAAAAAAAAAAAAAGAAGAAAAAGAAGAAGATACTATTCCTTTCACAAAGTTGTGAGGGCATCAACTTAGCATTTAATCCAAGCATCCTTTTGATACTCCAATGAAGTCTCCTTAATAACTGACTTCATCTTCATCGGACTCATCATCCATCATATGGAGGACTGACCACAGAGTCTCGTCATCATCATCTAACATATCTTCTGGTGAAGAGATTTCAGACTCTGTGTGGTCCAGATCGCCTTGGTTGAGTTGCACTCGGTTAACTGTGTCTTCATCAGTTTCATGACACTCTAACTCATTACGCTTTTCATCCTCAACATCATCTTCCTTCTCATTATGGCCATCATCTCTATGGACCTCCATCTCCTCCTCTTTTGATCCATCTACTTCCATAGATTCGTAAGTCAACATTGCCACTGATGGAACGAGTTCAAATTCCATAAGGTTACCATCTCTTACAGTAAGTTCGAAAAGGACAGTTGAGTCCTCCTTCACTGTCTCTTCTTCTGCTTCATCTCCTTCCTTATGAAATTTGTCATCATACCCTTCAAATTGTGGCCATTCGGGGAGGTTGGGATTGCTAAATATGATATTGGTAAAGTCTTGGACAACTTTCCAAGTCTCTTCATATCTTACTCTCTTGTCAGCATCACGCAAGATATCCATTGTGCTATTGAGCTGGTGCATCTTATTGCAGCACCTTTGAATTTCTTCGTCCGAACCTCGGCACTTGTCAGGGTGGTATTTTAAGGCCATTTTTCTGAAAGCTTTTTCGATTTGGTGTTGAGTAGCGTCTGGCTTAAGGCCTAGGATTCCATATGGGCATCCATAGCAATTCATGTCAACCAAGGAATCAATATAGAACATGAAGTCGGGGTCCAGAACCCCTTCCATTCGCAGTCTCTCAAATTCACGAAGAGCTTCTTGGTGACATCCAAGTGCCAACCAGCATAGGGCCAGTCTCAACCTGGCATCGGAATATTCCTCGTTGGTAGCAAGAACAAAGTTGAAGCATTTGCAAGCTTCTTCCAGTTTTTCCATATTGCAAAGGATATTTCCTTTGATACGAGCCAGGTCGATAAGTACCCAATGGAACAGATTGTCTTTGGACATTGTTTCTTGAATCTTCTCCAAGGCACAGTCGAGTTCAGAGGCAGCCACCAACACCTGGAGCTCTGCGAACAGAGCCTCGTTCTCCGTCGTATCTGAATCTTGGAGATCCTCTGGGGAAGTGACTTCAAACTCATCAATGTCAACGCCTCCCAAAACAAGATCCAGTAGGTCTCTGGACTCTTCTTCTTCTTCTTCTTCTTCTTCCTCCTCCTCCTCCTCCTCCTCCTCCTCCTCCTCCTCCTCCTCCTCCTCAGGTCCATCTAAGTCAATATCAATTTCGTAGTCCAATTCTTCTTCAAAATCGTCTAAGTTCTCATCACTTGAGAATTTCTCCTCCTCCTTCTCCTCCTCTTTCTCCTCCTCCTCCTTCTCCTCCTCATCAATTTCAGGTTCATCTAAGTCAATATCAATTTCGTAGTCCAATTCTTCTTCAAAATCGCTTAAGTTCTCATCACTCGAGAATTTCTCCTCCTCCTTCTCCTCCTCTTTCTCCTCCTCCTCCTTCTCCTCCTCTTTCTCCTCCTCCTCCTTCTCCTCCTCATCGATTTCAGGTTCATCTAAGTCAATATCAATTTCGTAGTCCAATTCTTCTTCAAAATCGTCTAAGTTCTCATCACTCGAGAATTCCTCCTCCTCCTTCTCCTCCTCTTTCTCCTCCTCCTCCTTCTCCTCCTCTTTCTCCTCCTCCTCCTTCTCCTCCTCATCGATTTCAGGTTCATCTAAGTCAATATCAATTTCGTAGTCCAATTCTTCTTCAAAATCGTCTAAGTTCTCATCACTCGAGAATTCCTCCTCCTCCTTCTCCTCCTCTTTCTCCTCCTCCTCCTTCTCCTCCTCATCAATTTCAGGTCCATCTAAGTCAATATCAATTTCGTAGTCCAATTCTTCTTCAAAATCGCTTAAGTTTTCATCACTTGAGAATTTCTCCTCCTCCTCCTCTTTCTCCTCCTCCTCCTTCTCCTCCTCATCAATTTCAGGTTCATCTAAGTCAATATCAAATTCGTAGTCCAATTCTTCTTCAAAATCGTCTAAGTTCTCATCACTTGAGAATTTCTCCTCCTCCTTCTCCTCCTCTTTCTCCTCCTCCTCCTTCTCCTCCTCATCAACTTCAGGCCCATCTAAGTCAATATCAATTTCGTAGTCCAATTCTTCTTCAAAATCGCTCAAGTTCTCATCACTTGAGAATTTCTCCTCCTCCTCCTTCTCCTCCTCTTTCTCCTCCTCCTCCTTCTCCTCTTTCTCCTCCTCCTCCTTCTCCTCCTCATCAATTTCAGGTTCATCTAAGTCAATATCAATTTCGTAGTCCAATTCTTCTTCAAAATCGCTTAAGTTCTCATCACTCGAGAATTCCTCCTCCTCCTTCTCCACCTCTTTCTCCTCCTCCTCCTTCTCCTCCTCCATTTCATGTCCATCTAAGTCAGTATCAATTTCGTGATTAATTATTTCCTCCTCAAGTTCCTGGTCTAACAAATTTTCAAAATTAAGACTCGTTTTCTGAATTTCTTCTTCGCGAATGGCTCTCAATGCCATTTCTTCTCTCACCCTCTCTTCGACCTGTAATGTCAGATCCTGGATCTTTTTCTCCAGGCCTTCCACTAGAGCCAAAACGTTGTCCTTTACCAGTCCAGTTCGAGTCTGCTTCTTAGAAGCCACGACTCCCAATGCCATTTCTCCTCTCATCCTTTCTTCGACCTGTAGTGTCAGATCCTGGATCTTTTTCTCCAGGCCTTCCACTAGAGCCAAAACGTTGTCCTTTTCCAGTCCAAGTCGAGCCTGCTTCTTAGAAGCCACGACTCTCTTCCAAGTTAGATATCCAAGAGAGGCTGCTGCAACGCCACCCAAGGTGGCATTACCAGCAACCAGAGTGGAGAAATTTCCTGTCGCCATCCCCCCAACGGGAATCCCATTCCCGTTGAGGTTCCCGCGCAGATGTTCCTCCGGTAGAAGCGATTTGATGAAATCCTTGAACATTTTGGTTATTCCTGTGTTAGCTGCAGTCGCTGCGAAACCACTTACGAATTCTCGTACGTGAAACATATTTTATGTTAACCTTTCCACACGCCCGAGATGAGGCATAGTTCTGAAAAATTTAGTTTTAGCAATCAGAGATTCGAAAGTTGTCTCCGGAAGCCAAAGTCTTCAGGGCTTTCGAAGATTCGAAGAATTCGATTGAAGAAAGTCGTTAAGCCATTATTATTATTATTATTATTATTATTATTATTATTATTATTATTATTATTATTATTATTATTATAGTACTTAATTTCATTAATTAAATGACAATTCAGTTTTTTTATACATAAAGAATAAATTAAATATGTTAAGAAGGAAATTATTGAGGAAAAAATCCAGAATCTCAGTGAAGGAACCAAAGATGATTCTTGACTCTGCTACGAAAGTGTCTTCAGGAGGTCTTCAGGAGGTCTTCAGGAAGTCTTCAGGAGGTCTTCAGGAAGTCTTCGGAAGATCTGATTTTGAAAAAATTCGAAGAATTCGAATGACAAATTTCGTAAAGCAATTATTGTTGTTTTTGATGTTGTTGTTGTTGTTATTATTATTATTATTATTATTTTTATTATTATTATTATTATTATACCGTATATATATATATATATATATATATATATATATATATATATATATATATATGTATGTATACATACATACATACACACACACACATACATATATATATATATATATATATATATATATATATATATATATATATATACACGTGTATATATATATATATATATATATATATATATATATATATATAAGCATATATACATACATATAAACATACATGCATACATACATACATACATCTATATATATATATATATATATATATATATATATATATATATATACGCATACATACATACATATAAACATACATGCATACATACATACATACATATATATATATATATATTTATTTATTTATATATATATGTATATACATATATATATATATATATATATATATATATATATATATATATATATACAGTATATATAAATTCATCATTAGCCATTGCTAGTCCACTGCAGAACAAAGGCCTCGGACATGTCCTTTCACTCCTTTCTGTTTATGGTCTTTGTATGCCAGTCTATACCGGCATACTTTCTTAGTTTGTCAATCCATCGTCTTCTCTTCCATCCTCGGCCCCTTTTGCAGTCTCTAGTTACTCTTAATAGCCATGTATTATTCCCATTATATATATATATATATATATATATATATATATATATATATATATATATATATATATATATATAAGCCATTACTAGTCCACTGCAGGATAAAGGCCTCAGACATGTCCGTCCAATGTCGTCAGTTTATGGTCTTTCTATTACAGTGCCTAGACATTGCTAACAAAAGCAGAGGAAGTAAGAGAAGACGACGGATTGACGAGCAAAAACAATTTGCGGGTATAAACTGTCAGAGAAAGACCATAAACAGATGTAAGTGGAAGGACATATCTGAGGCCTTTGTTCTGCAGCTGCTACTTTATATATATATATATATATATATATATATATATATATATATATATATATATATACAGTATATATATATGTCTATCTATCTATCTATCTATCTATATATATATATATATATATATATATATAGATAGATAGATAGATAGATCGATAGATATACACACATATATCTATCTATCTATCTATCTATATATATATATACACATATCTATCAATCTATATATATATATATATATATATATATATATATGTATATATATATAGATAGATAGATAGATAGATAGATATGCGTGTGTATAAATATACACACATGTCTATTTATCTATATATACATTTATATATATTTATATATATATATATATATATATATATATATATATATATATATATGAAAAATCCCTAAGTTAATTTACAACAAAATTCTGGATACACTTGATGGTAACACTGAGATAGATAGGATGCCACCAATGTTTTAGGAATCCTTATCTGGCGAATATACGATGTTAAATTCTCTCTCTCTCTCTCTCTCTCTCTCTCTCTCTCTCTCTCTCTCTCTCTCTCTCTCTCTCTCTCTCTCTCTCTCTCTTTTGCGGTTAGCGGATGCCATCTGATGTATTTCAGGAAGTAGAACATATTACACAAGATTCATTGTATTTTTTATATTGAATTCAATTTTAATTAATTTTGATTAAATTTAATTTGATTTCTTAATTGTCATGGATTTTAAATTATATGCATTTTCAGAAGGGAAGATAAGAGAATTAATTATACTGATGGGAAAATAAGAAGAGTTTTTATATTGATTAAAAAATAAGAACAGAATGAGTGATATTTGGGAAATAAGAAGATAATTAATTATATTGATGAGAAAATAAGAAGAGAATTATTTGAATTGACGGGAAAGTAAGGAGAGAATTAATTATATTGATGGGAAAGTAAGGAGAGATTTAATTATATTGATGGGAAAGTAAGGAGAGAATTAATTATATTGATGAGAAAATAAGAAGAGAATTATTTGAATTGACGGGAAAGTAAGGAGAGAATTAATTATA
>NC_090766.1:1268360-1278360 GCF_036898095.1 Palaemon carinicauda | reverse complement strand
ATATATATATATATATATATATAATATATATATAATATATAATATATATATGTATATATATACTGTATATATATATATATATATATATATATATATATATATATATATATATATATATATATATACAGTATATATATATATATATATATATATATATATATATATATATATATATATATATATATAATTCAGGTAAAGTTCAGCTCTCTCCATCCCTCGGGTAGGGGGTAGTAGAATAGTCATACCATGGTGAGAGGGGGTTGTGTTTACGTGTACATCTATGTCAATATTTAGCTGTCATTTTTGACGGATCGCATACAATAATCAAAGAATAAAACTCGACTTCCCAACAGCCCTAAATGTATATATGAAATTGCCAACTATTCTTACTTTCAGACAGGTTTAAATGCCGGAGGCTTGTTAGTTTATACAAGCGTGTTCTAGATTTCTTTATTTCGAGAACAGGTGGCGGTTTCCTTACGTGTTGGTTTCCATGTGATTACACAGCGGGATTTCATCCTTGATTGCAACAAGATAGGATTGATATCGGGAGTTGATCCTTAATTGCAACAAGATAGGTATGAATTATTTGGAATTGATCCTTGATTGCAACAAGAGAGGTATGAATTATTGGGAATTGATCCTTAATTGCAACAAGAGAGGTATGAATTATTTGGAATTGATCCTTGATTGCAACAAGAGAGGTATGAATTATTGGGAATTGATCCTTAATTGCAACACGATATGTATGAATTCTCGGGAATTGATCCTTGATCCTGGATTGCAACAAGATAGGAATGATATTGGGAAATGATTCTTGATTGCAACAAGATAGGAATGAATTATCGGGATTAATTCTGGATTGCAACAAGATAGGAGTGAATTATCCACAATTCGTCCTTGATTGCAACAAGACTGGAATGAATTATCGGGAATTGATCCTTTATTGCATCAATATAGGAATAAATTATCGGGAATTGATCCTTGATTGCAACAAGATAGGATTAAATTATCGGGAATTGATCCCTGATTGCAACAAGACAGGAATGAATTATCAGGAATTGATCCCTGATTGCAACAAGAAAGGAATGAATGATCGGGAATTGATCCTTGATTGCAACAAGATAGGAATGAATTATACACAATTCGTCCTGGATTGCAACAAGATAGGAATGAATTATCGGGAATTTATCCTTCATTGCAGCATGATAGGAATGATATCGGGAATTAATCCTTGATTGCAACAAGACAGGAATGAATAGCTTAAAAGAAACTCTCTGTTTACCTTCATTGTCTGTAGGTGGCTTATCAAGGATACAATTAGTTATCTTCCCAGATATGGTTCTAACTAATTAATTAATTGTTGGCAATAGTTATTTTATTTATATACAACGCTCTTATATACCAGTGTGCCAGAGTATGTAGGCACATAATATATATATATATATATATATATATATATATATATATATATATATATATATATATATATATATATATATATATATATATATATAAAGTATATAATCAATTATTATTTTCTTCATAATCTATGGGTCTTTGAAATTTGAAATAATTTTATCGTTTTACTTTTAGTTATTTTATAGAATTCATTTTCAAAATAATCAATCATAATATTTTTTAATCCCTTATATATAAAAGGAATCTTAAACTTATAATAATTAATAATCACTTTATGGTTGTTATAAAAATCCTCGTTTCTTCAGCCAAAGGCTTCCACCAGAAAACCTAAAGGCGCTAAAAAAATCCTAAGAGGATTCCTGTAGGAGACACTGACGCCCTCTTAGGAGTTTTCGCCGTACCATAGCAGTACCCCGGGCCGGAGTCACCGATAATTTGGAGAAATTTCATGGTTGATTGACTGATTGATTTGAGGTTTTCTGGCATCATGACATCTAGGGTCAATGACGCCGATATAATTTATTATAAATAAACAATAAAAGTTTCTTCAATTACAACCATAAAAGCAAAGATGTCATTTTAAAAGTTAAATAGCTTTCAGAAGACTGCCTCTGAGGTAAAGTTAAAAATACCGCTAGCATGGTAGGACACATCATGTCCAAGAATCTTGGCAAGAATGAACCTGTCATCTTCAACTTGAGCCTCAAACAGATATCTATTTCTTTCACTACTATATGTGGGGCATTCGGTCAAATAATGCGTCACTAGAGAAATTTCATGGCGTTCTGGTAATTGTTGGCCCTGGTCATGAGCCTGGTCATTTTATTCTTGAGTTGTGTGTGTGTGCATTATAGCCACGAAAGGAAAGATGAAAATATTCGACTTGATGGGAGTTAGGACTTTTATCTTATTAATGATATCAACGGATCCACAAAGTATCAACACCAATCATGTTTTTTGGGCTCAAGCTATGTCGTCCTGATGGAAGGTTCTTTCAGTAGCTTCCTTTGGATATATATAACCACTAGTTATACATATCCAAAGGAAGCTACTGAAGGAACCTTCCATCAGGACGACATGGCCATCTCACCCAAAAATTCTCTAGTGACGCATTATTTGACCGAATGCCCCACATATAGTAGTGAAAGAAATAGATATCTGTTTGAGGCTCAAGTTGAAGATGACAGGTTCATTCTTGCCAAGATTCTTGGACATGATGTGTCCTACCATGCTAGCGGTATTTTTAACTTTACCTCAGAGGCAGTCTTCTGAAAGCTATTTAACTTTTAAAATGACATCTTTGCTTTTATGGTTGTAATTGAAGAAACTTTTATTGTTTATTTATAATAAATGATATCGGCGTCATTGACCCTAGATGTCATGATGCCAGAAAACCTCAAATCAATCAGTCAATCAACCATGAAATTTCTCCAAATTATAGGTGACTCAGGCCCGGGGTACTGCTATGGTACGGTAAAAACTCCCAAGAGGGCGTCAGTGTCTCCTACAGGAATCCTCTTAGGATTTTTTTAGCGCCTTTAGGTTTTCTGGTGGAAGCCTTTGGCTGAAGAAACGATGATTTTTATAACAACCATAAAGTGATTATTAATTATTATAATTTTAAGATTCCTTTTATATATAAGGGATTAAAAAATATTATGATTAATTTTTCAAAATGAATTCTATAAAAAAACTAAAAGTAAAACGATAAAATTATTTCAAATTTCAAAGACCCATAGATCATGAAGAAAATAATGATTGATTATATACTTTATATAAATATATATATATATATATATATATATATATATATATATATATATATATATATATATATATATATATATATATATATATATATATATATATATATACTGTATATATATATATATATATATATATATATATATATATATATATATATATATATATATATATATATATATTTGCACATTAACTCAGACACACATGAAGGCCCACACCACCATAGAGATTATCCGTATAACTTTCATCTGAAGGGAGTGTCTCAATAGAATCCCGTTGACTTTTGACTGTAGGCCTTTGGAGGGCAGTGCCTACAGCCTCAAGTATTCTAAGCCAGCCGAATTTGATGGAACTCACATTGTTCAAAACAAAAGCAACTACAGCCGGCTCATAATACCTGAAGCTGTAAGCATCGCCTTCCAAAGGCCAACACTCAACATTCAATGGGGTTCTGATTATATGCTCCCTTCTAGCAGAAAGCCGTATAGATAATCTCTGTGGTGGTGTTGGGTCGAGTGTGTGCCAGAGTATTGTATGTGTGTACAATACTCTGGCACACACTCGACCCAACACCACCACAGAGATTATCTATACGGCTTTCTGCTAGAAGGGAGCAAATAATCAGAATCCCATTGAATACTCTGGCACACACTCGACCCAACACCACCACAGAGATTATCTATACGGCTTTCTGCTAGAAGGGAGCATATAATCAGAATCCCATTGAATGTTGAGTGTTGGCCTTTGGAAGGCGATGCTTACAGCTTCAGGTATTATGAGCCGGCTGTAGTTGCTTTTGTTTTGAACAATGT
The DNA here is from genome assembly GCF_036898095.1 of Palaemon carinicauda. Lineage (NCBI taxonomy): Eukaryota > Metazoa > Arthropoda > Malacostraca > Decapoda > Palaemonidae > Palaemon > Palaemon carinicauda. Next base: position 1,274,362 of record NC_090766.1, on the reverse strand, counting down.
GAGTTCCATCAAATACGGCTGGCTTAGAATACTTGAGGCTGTAGGCACTGCCCTCCAAAGGCCTACAGTCAAAAGTCAACGGGATTCTATTGAGACACTCCCTTCAGATGAAAGTTATACGGATAATCTCTATGGTGGTGTGGGCCTTCATGTGTGCCTGAGTTAATGTGCAAATATCCATGCATATATATATATATATATATATATATATATATATATATATATATATACATATATATATATATATATATATATATATATATACAGTACATATATATATATATATATATATATATATATATATATATATACAGTACATATATATATATATATATATATATATATATACATATATACATATATATATATATATATATATATATATATATATACATATAAATTAATTACTGCATACTATTACCAAAGTGACATATATAAGGGTTTCGCCCTTACCAAGGAGCTCATCAGGTGGGTTTTGCCTACATCCATTATTGTAGGCTTGGTTCCCACGACCCTTCTTCCTTCCCTCCCTATTTCTATTTATTTTTCATATCAATTCAAAATTCATCAGTACTTCATGAATGTCTTATGATAACTCACGACTTGTATATAAGTTGGATTACTTAGAGAAGCAATTTGAAACCTACTTCAGCATTCAGGGCATTGAACTTACGGGTTTTTCCGCCACGCCAGAGGTTGCCCTTCCTTCTGAAATAGCTTTCGGCCAACTTCCCTCATTGCAGCTAGCTTATTATTGGTGTCATGACTTGTATATGAATTGGATTACTTTGAGAAGCAATTTGAAACCTACTTCAGCATTCTGGGCATTGTACTTACGGGTTTTTCCGCCGCGCCAGAGGTTGCCCTTCCTTCTGAAATAGCTTTCGGCCAACTTCCCTCATTGCAGCTAGCTTATTATTGGTGTCATGACTTGTATATGAATTGGATTACTTTGAGAAGCAATTTGAAACCTACTTCAGCATTCTGGGCATTGAACTTACGGGTTTTTCCGCCGCGCCAGAGGTTGCCCTTCCTTCTGAAATAGCTTTCGGCCAACTTCCCTCATTGCAGCTAGCTTATTATTGGTGTCATGACTTGTATATGAATTGGATTACTTTGAGAAGCAATTTGAAACCTACTTCAGCATTCTGGGCATTGAACTTACGGGTTTTTCCGCCGCGCCAGAGGTTGCCCTTCCTTCTGAAATAGCTTTCGGCCAACTTCCCTCATTGCAGCTAGCTTATTATTGGTGTCATGACTTGTATATGAATTGGATTACTTTGAGAAGCAATTTGAAACCTACTTCAGCATTCTGGGCATTGAACTTACGGGTTTTTCCGCCGCGCCAGAGGTTGCCCTTCCTTCTGAAATAGCTTTCGGCCAACTTCCCTCATTGCAGCTAGCTTATTATTGGTGTCATGACTTGTATATGAATTGGATTACTTTGAGAAGCAATTTGAAACCTACTTCAGCATTCTGGGCATTGAACTTACGGGTTTTTCCGCCGCGCCAGAGGTTGCCCTTCCTTCTGAAATAGCTTTCGGCCAACTTCCCTCATTGCAGCTAGCTTATTATTGGTGTCATGACTTGTATATGAATTGGATTACTTTGAGAAGCAATTTGAAACCTACTTCAGCATTCTGGGCATTGAACTTACGGGTTTTTCCGCCACGCCAGAGGTTGCCCTTCCTTCTGAAATAGCTTTCGGCCAACTTCCCTCATTGCAGCTAGCTTATTATTGGTGTCATGACTTGTATATGAATTGGATTACTTTGAGAAGCAATTTGAAACCTATTTCAGCATTCTGGGCATTGAACTTACTGGTTTTTCCGCCGCGCCAGAGGTTGCCCTTCCTTCTGAAATAGCTTTCGGCCAACTTCCCTCATTGCAGCTAGCTTATTATTGGTGTCATGACTTGTATATGAATTGGATTACTTTGAGAAGCAATTTGAAACCTACTTCAGCATTCTGGGCATTGAACTTACGGGTTTTTCCGCCGCGCCAGAGGTTGCCCTTCCTTCTGAAATAGCTTTCGGCCAACTTCCCTCATTGCAGCTAGCTTATTATTGGTGTCATGACTTGTATATGAATTGGATTACTTTGAGAAGCAATTTGAAACCTACTTCAGCATTCTGGGCATTGAACTTACGGGATTTTCCGCCGCGCCAGAGGTTGCCCTTCCTTCTGAAATAGCTTTCGGCCAACTTCCCTCATTGCAGCTAGCTTATTATTGGTGTCATGACTTGTATATGAATTGGATTACTTTGAGAAGCAATTTGAAACCTACTTCAGCATTCTGGGCATTGAACTTACGGGTTTTTCCGCCGCGCCAGATGTTGCCCTTCCTTCTGAAATAGCTTTCGGCCAACTTCTCTCATTGCAGCTAGCTTATTATTGGTGTCATGACTTGTATATGAATTGGATTACTTTGAGAAGCAATTTGAAACCTACTTCAGCATTCTGGGCATTGAACTTACGGGTTTTTCCGCCGCGCCAGAGGTTGCCCTTCCTTCTGAAATAGCTTTCAGCCAACTCCCCTCATTCCAGCTAGCTTATTAGTGGTCAGTCGTGATTGATGACATTTGAAATTTTGTGGTGAAGCCTAGCGTCATGTTTAGACCGGGCGGTTAAGCCAAGTTGGCCAGGCGGTGAAGCCGAGCGCCATTGTAGGCCAGGCGGTGAAGCCAAGCGCGATTTTTTGGCCGGGCGATGAAGCGAAGCGCCATTTTTTGGCCGGGCGGTGAAGCCAAGCGCCATTTTTTGGCCGGGCGGTGAAGCCAAGCAGGCCAGGCGGTGAAGCCAAGCGCCATTGTTGTGCCGGGCGATGAAGCCAAGTGTTCCAGGCGGTGAAGCCAAGCGCCATTTTTTGGCCGGGCGGTGAAGCCAAGCAGGCCAGGCGGTGAAGCCAAGCGCCATTGTTGTGCCGGGCGATGAAGCCAAGCGGGCCAGGCGGTGAAGCCAAGCGCCATTTTTTGGCCGGGCGGTGAAGCCAAGCAGGCCAGGCGGTGAAGCCAAGCGCCATTGTTGTGCCGGGCGATGAAGCCAAGCGGGCCAGGCGGTGAAGCCAAGCGCCATTTTTTGGCCGGGCGGTGAAGCCAAGCAGGCCAGGCGGTGAAGCCAAGCGCCATTGTTGTGCCGGGCGATGAAGCCAAGCGGGCCAGGCGGTGAAGCCAAGCGCCATTTTTTGGCCGGGCGGTGAAGCCAAGCAGGCCAGGCGGTGAAGCCAAGCGCCATTGTTGTGCCGGGCGATGAAGCCAAGCGGGCCAGGCGGTGAAGCCAAGCGCCATTTTTTGGCCGGGCGGTGAAGCCAAGCAGGCCAGGCGGTGAAGCCAAGCGCCATTGTTGTGCCGGGCGATGAAGCCAAGCGGGCCAGGCGGTGAAGCCAAGCGCCATTTTTTGGCCGGGCGGTGAAGCCAAGCGCCATTGTTGTGCCGGGCGATGAAGCCAAGCGGGCCAGGTGGTGAAGCCAAGCGCCATTTTTTGGCCGGGCGGTGAAGCCAAGCAGGCCAGGCGGTGAAGCCAAGCGCCATTGTTGTGCCGGGCGATGAAGCCAAGCGGGCCAGGTGGTGAAGCCAAGCGCCATTTTTTGGCCAGGCGGTGAAGCCAAGCAGGCCAGGCGGTGAAGCCAAGCGCCATTGTTGTGCCGGGCGATGAAGCCAAGCGGGCCAGGTGGTAAAGCCAAAAGTCATTTTCCTCACTCATTCATCATTATTAGAGGTTCTTCACCTGCATAGCCAGTCCTTAAATCTAAAAAAAAAAAAACCTTAAACCTAAAAAAAAAAAGAATAATTCAACAATCCTAAGCGCTACTGTTGTGCCGGGCGATGAAGCCAAGCGGGCCAGGTGGTGAAGCCGAGCGCCATTGTAGGCCGGGCGGTGAAGCCAAGCGCCATTTTATGGCTGGGCGGTGAAGCCAAGCAAGCCAGGCAGTGAAGCCAAGCGCCATTGTTGTGCCGGGCGATGAAGCCAAGCGGGCCAGGTGGTGAAGCCAAGCGCCATTATTTGGCCGGGCGGTGAAGCCAAGCGCCATTTTATGGCCGGGCGGTGAAGCCAAGCGCCATTGTTGTGCCGGGCGATGAAGCCAAGCAGGCCAGGCAGTGAAGCCAAGCGCCATTGTTGTGCCGGGCGATGAAGCCAAGCGGGCCAGGTGGTGAAGCCAAGCGCCATTGTTGTGCCGGGCGATGAAGCCAAGCAGGCCAGGCAGTGAAGCCAAGCGCCATCGTTGTGCCGGGCGATGAAGCCAAGCGGGCCAGGCGGTGAAGCCAAGCGCCATTGTTGTGCCTGGCGATGAAGCCAAGCGGGCCAGGTGGTGAAGCCAAGCGCCATTGTTTTGCCGGGCGATGAAGCCAAGCAGGCCAGGCAGTGAAGCCAAGCGCCATTGTTGTGCCGGGCGATGAAGCCAAGCGGGCCAGGCGGTGAAGCCAAGCGCCATTGTTGTGCCTGGCGATGAAGCCAAGCGGGCCAGGTGGTGAAGCCAAGCGCCATTTTTTGGCCGGGCGGTGAAGCCAAGCAGGCCAGGCGGTGAAGCCAAGCGCCATTGTTGTGCCGGGCGATGAAGCCAAGCGGGCCAGGTGGTGAAGCCAAGCGCCATTTTTTGGCCAGGCGGTGAAGCCAAGCGCCATTGTAGTCCAGGTGGTGAAGTCCAGCGTCATTGTTGCGCCGGTCGGTGAAGCAAAGTGGGCAGTACGGTGAAGCCAAGCATTAAATTTTAGCCGATTGGTGAAGCCAAGCGTCATTTTCCCCACCCAAACAACACGCGCTCTTTCATCAGTACCAGAGTTTCTTCACCTGCATAGCCAGTTCTTAAGCCTAAAAAAAAAAAAACCTTAATCCTAAAAAAAAAACCTTAAGCCTAAAAAAAAAAAAAGAAGAAAAAGAAGATACTATTCCTTTCACAAAGTTGTGAGGGCATCAACTTAGCATTTAATCCAAGCATCCTTTTGATACTCCAATGAAGTCTCCTTAATAACTGACTTCATCTTCATCGGACTCATCATCCATCATATGGAGGACTGACCACAGAGTCTCGTCATCATCATCTAACATATCTTCTGGTGAAGAGATTTCAGACTCTGTGTGGTCCAGATCGCCTTGGTTGAGTTGCACTCGGTTAACTGTGTCTTCATCAGTTTCATGACACTCTAACTCATTACGCTTTTCATCCTCAACATCATCTTCCTTCTCATTATGGCCATCATCTCTATGGACCTCCATCTCCTCCTCTTTTGATCCATCTACTTCCATAGATTCGTAAGTCAGCATTGCCACTGATGGAACGAGTTCAAATTCCATAAGGTTACCATCTCTTACAGTAAGTTCGAAAAGGACAGTTGAGTCCTCCTTCACTGTCTCTTCTTCTGCTTCATCTCCTTCCTTATGAAATTTGTCATCATACCCTTCAAATTGTGGCCATTCGGGGAGGTTGGGATTGCTAAATATGATATTGGTAAAGTCTTGGACAACTTTCCAAGTCTCTTCATATCTGACTCTCTTGTCAGCATCACGCAAGATATCCATTGTGCTATTGAGCTGGTGCATCTTATTGCAGCACCTTTGAATTTCTTCGTTCGAACCTCGGCACTTGTCAGGGTGGTATTTTAAGGCCATTTTTCTGAAAGCTTTTTCGATTTGGTGTTGAGTAGCGTCTGGCTTAAGGCCTAGGATTCCATATGGGCATCCATAGCAATTCATGTCAACCAAGGAATCAATATAGAACATGAAGTCGGGGTCCAGAACCCCTTCCATTCGCAGTCTCTCAAATTCACGAAGAGCTTCTTGGTGACATCCAAGTGCCAACCAGCATAGGGCCAGTCTCAACCTGGCATCGGAATATTCCTCGTTGGTAGCAAGAACAAAGTTGAAGCATTTGCAAGCTTCTTCCAGTTTTCCCATATTGCAAAGGATATTTCCTTTGATACGAGCCAGGTCGATAAGTACCCAATGGAACAGATTGTCTTTGGACATTGTTTCTTGAATCTTCTCCAAGGCACAGTCGAGTTCAG
>NC_090766.1:1255860-1263360 GCF_036898095.1 Palaemon carinicauda | reverse complement strand
TTAATGTTTTTCTTGAATATATGAATATATTTACTCCCCATATATTATTAATTTGATAATGTATTTACTACCGAAATCCCAGACAAGAATAAAGATATATCTGAGGCCCTTTTCCTGAACTGGAATAGAAACGGCTGCATTTATGTTAATGTTTTTCTTGAATATATGGATATATTTACTCCACATATATTATATATTTAATAATGTATTTACTAGCCAAACCCCAGACAAGAACAATGAAATATCTGAGGCCCTTTTCCTGAACTGGAATAGAAACGGCTGCATTTATGTTAATGTTTTTCTTGAATATATGAATATATTTACTTCCCATATATTATTAATTTGATAACGTATTTACCATTCTATTCATCCCTCCTAAATTGATATAAGGAATCAAGCACTCGCGAAAAGACGGCATATAAAAACCAATTAAAGTCATTACTTATGAGACCAGTCGTTCATTTATAGTTCTTCTTTGCCCCATAAAAGGAACCTCTGTGTCACAACTGGATGTCGTAAAGCGAGTGTCGTAAAGCGAGTGTCGTAAAGCGTTAACGATTGCTCGGAATGCGTTTATCGGCTCCTCGGACCCAAATACTAAATGACTTCGTGGTTTTTATTAGCAATTTCTTGTTCATTAATTATGTTTTACTAGTGTAAGCGACCCGTTGAAATTGTGGGATAAATGGTTAGGTAGATGTGTATATAACGCATACACATAGATTCCCCTTTTCCTAAGTACAACACGGCAGTTTGGGAAATTTGTGGGAGATTGTGGTTTTCGAGTGGTTGCCGCTAAGCGAGTCAGGAAAGGTATATATATATATATATATATATATATATATATATATATATATGTATATATATATGTGTATATATATGTATGTGTATATATATGTATATATATATATATATATATATATATATATATATATATATACATATATATATATATGTGTGTGTGTGTATAAATATTTATATATACATATATATAAATATATATACATATATATATGTATATATATAAATATATATATATATATATATATACATATATATATATATATATATATATATATATATATATATATATATATATATATCCAGAGACTTACTTTATATCATACAAAAGAAAATCTAAAACAGGCTAATAATTATTGAGTCCTTTCCTGTAGCTTTTATAATATCTATTTGCTTAATTGCTTTCTATTGTATCGGATCCAGTTTCTTTTACTAAATAATCATTATAATAAATCACCAAGAACATCATCTTAATCAATGTACAGATCAAGAATCAAGTCAGATTTCAAAACCAAATTTATCTATAAATTCAATTCTCCAAATCTCAAATAATATATATTCTTTTCTTATTCCAACATTATCGATTATACGTTAGAAAGTAGTTCCATTGATATATATTTTGTATTTTATTTATTTATTTATTTCGCAGGCTTCAATAAACAGGTTTTTCTGCCATATCTGGAGTGAAATGTTTTCTTCTTACTAGGAAAAGTATCAGTCAAGCAATTTGCTGTCTCTCTCAGACATGACTTTTGGATGGAAAGTAACTAGCCTTGATAAAAAGGCAATCAGGTCAAGTTAGGTCGCAATAGTTCAGTGGCCCCTTTCCTCTTGGTATGGGTAGAAGAGACTCTTTAGCTATGGTAAGCAGCTCTTCTAGGAGGACACTCCAAAATCAAACCATTGTTCTCTAGTCTTAGTAACCAGCCTTGAAAAAAGGCAATCAGGTCAAGTTAGGTTGCAATAGTTCAGTGGCTACTTTCCTCTTGGTATTGGTAGAAGAGACTCTTTAGCTATGGTCAGCAGCTCTTCTAGGAGAAGCACACTCCAAAATCAAACCATTGCTCTCTAGTCTTGGCTAGTGCCATAGCCTCTGTACCATGGTCTTCCACTATCTTGGGTTAAGAGTTCTCTTGCTTGAGGGTACACTCGGGCACAATATTCTATCTCATATATCTTCCTCTTGTTTTGTTAAAGTTTTTATAGTTTATATAGGTAATATTTAAATGTTACTGTTCTTGATATATTCTATTTTTCCTTGTTTCCTTTCCTCAATGGGCTATTTTTCTGTTGGATCCCCTGGGCTTATAGCATCTTGCTTTTCCAACTAGGGATGTAGCTTAGCAAGAAATAATAATAATAATGATAATAATAATAATAATAATAATAATAATAATAAAACAGTTGTAGCATTAGAAGAACAGAGGGTAACTGCATGTATTTTCACAATTTTGCAAAAAAAAAAAAAAAAAAAAGATTAAAAGAAAGAAAAAAAATGGAAATAGAAGTAGCTTATTTATATTTTGGATAAATTGACTCCTAGAGAAATGTTATGTAGTTAGCCAAGGGTAAATTTGAATGTAATAATGTTACATTTTTAAAATTATCGATGTTTATATCCCCTATATGATATAGAGGAAGTGTTTGGATGTACAGTATATATATATATATATATATATATATATATATATATATATATATATATATATATATATATATATCTCCCCTATATGATATAGAGCAAGTGTCTGGTTATATGTATATACAGTATATATATATATATATATATATATATATATATATATATATTTATGTATATATATATATATATATATATATTTATATATATATAAATATATATATATATATATATATATATATATATATATATATAATGTATATATATATATATATATATATATATATATATATATATATATATATATACTGTATATACAAATAACCAGATACTTGCTCTATATCAAATAGGGGCTATATATATATATATATATATATATATATATATATATATATATATATATATATACTGTATGTCCAGACACTTCCTCTATATCATATAGGGGAGATAAACATCGATATATATATATATATATATATATATATATATATATATATGTATATATATATATATATATATATATATATATATATATATATTATTCCGGTAAAATTTATCTCTCCCCATCCCTCGGGTAGGGAGGAGTGAAATAGTCATACCCTGGTGAGAGGGGGTTGTGTTTGCGTGTACATCTATGTCAATATTTATCCATCATTTTTGACAGGTCGCATACAATAATCAAAGAATAAAACTCGACTTACGAACTGCCCTAAATGTATATATGAAATTGCCAACTGTTCTTACTTTCAGACGGGTTTAGAAGCCTGAGGCTTGTTAGTTTATACAAGCGTGTTCTAGATTTCTTTATTTCGAGAACAGGTGGCGGTTTCTTTAATGATTGGTTTCCATGTGAATATCTATCGGGAATTCATCCTTGATTGCAACAAGATAGGAATGATATCGGGAATTGATGCTTGATTGCAACAAGATAGGAATGAATTATACACAATTCGTCCTTGATTGCAACAAGATAGGAAGGAATTATCGGGAATATATCCTTGATTGCACCAAGATAGGAATGAATTATACACAATTCGTCCTTGATTGCAACAAGACAGGAATGAATTATCGGGAATATATCCTTGATTGCACCAAGATAGGAATGAATTATCGGGAATTTATTCTTGATTGCAACAAGACAGGAATGAATTATCGGGAAATGATCCTTGATTGCAACAAGACAGGAAATAAATATCGAGAATTGGTGCTTGAATGCAACAAGACAGGAAATAAATATCGGGAATTCATTCATGATTGCAACAAGATAAGAAGGAATTATCGGGAATTGATCCTAGATTGTAACAAAAGAGGTATGAATTATTGGGAATTGATCCTAGATTGCAACAAGATAGGAATGAATTATACACAATTCGTCCTTGATTGCAGCAAGACAGGAATGAATTATCGGGAATTGATCCTTTATTGCAACAAGATAGGAATGATATTGGGAAATGATTCTTGATTGCAATAAGATAGGAATGAAATATCTGTAATTAATCCTTGATTGCAACAAGATAGGAATGAATTATCGGGAATTGATCCCTGATTGCAACAAGACAGGAATGAATTATCGGGAATTGATCCTAGATTGCAACAAGATAGGAATGAATTATACACAATTCGTCCTTGATTGCAGCAAGACAGGAATGAGTTATCGGGAATTGATCCTTTATTGCAACAAGATAGGAATGATATTGGGAAATGATTCTTGATTGCAATAAGATAGGAATGAAATATCTGGAATTAATCCTTGATTGCAACAAGATAGGAATGAATTATCGGGAATTGATCCCTGATTGCAACAAGACAGGAATGAATTATCGGGAATTGATCCCTGATTGCAACAAGACAGGAATGAATTATCGGGAATTGATCCTAGATTGCAACAAGATAGGAATGAATTATACACAATTCGTCCTTGATTGCAGCAAGACAGGAATGAGTTATCGGGAATTGATCCTTTATTGCAACAAGATAGGAATGATATTGGGAAATGATTCTTGATTGCAATAAGATAGGAATGAAATATCTGGAATTAATCCTTGATTGCAACAAGATAGGAATGAATTATCGGGAATTGATCCCTGATTGCAACAAGACAGGAATGAATTATCGGGAATTGATCCCTGATTGCAACAAGACAGGAATGAATTATCGGGAATTGATCCTAGATTGCAACAAGATAGGAATGAATTATACACAATTCGTCCTTGATTGCAGCAAGACAGGAATGAGTTATCGGGAATTGATCCTTTATTGCAACAAGATAGGAATGATATTGGGAAATGATTCTTGATTGCAATAAGATAGGAATGAAATATCTGGAATTAATCCTTGATTGCAACAAGATAGGAATGAATTATCGGGAATTGATCCCTGATTGCAACAAGACAGGAATGAATTATCGGGAATTGATCCCTGATTGCAACAAGACAGGAATGAATTATCGGGAATTGATCCTAGATTGCAACAAGATAGGAATGAATTATACACAATTCGTCCTTGATTGCAGCAAGACAGGAATGAGTTATCGGGAATTGATCCTTTATTGCAACAATATAGGAATGATATTGGGAAATGATTCTTGATTGCAATAAGATAGGAATGAAATATCTGGAATTAATCCTTGATTGCAACAAAATAGGAATGAATTATCGGGAATTGATCCCTGATTGCAACAAGACAGGAATGAATTATCGGGAATTGATCCCTGATTGCAACAAGACAGGAATGAATTATCGGGAATTGATCCTAGATTGCAACAAGATAGGAATGAATTATACACAATTCGTCCTTGATTGCAGCAAGACAGGAATGAGTTATCGGGAATTGATCCTTTATTGCAACAAGATAGGAATGATATTGGGAAATGATTCTTGATTGCAATAAGATAGGAATGAAATATCTGGAATTAATCCTTGATTGCAACAAGATAGGAATGAATTATCGGGAATTGATCCCTGATTGCAACAAGACAGGAATGAATTATCGGGAATTGATCCCTGATTGCAACAAGACAGGAATGAATTATCGGGAATTGATCCTAGATTGCAACAAGATAGGAGTGAATTATACACAATTCGTCCTTGATCGCAGCAAGACAGGAATGAGTTATCGGGAATTGATCCTTTATTGCAACAAGATAGGAATGATATTGGGAAATGATTCTTGATTGCAATAAGATAGGAATGAAATATCTGGAATTAATCCTTGATTGCAACAAGATAGGATTAAATTATCGGGAATTGATCCCTGATTGCAACAAGACAGGAATGAATTATCGGGAATTGATCCCTGATTGCAACAAGACAGGAATGAATGATCGGGAATTGATCCTTGATTGCAACAAGATAGGAATGAATTATACACAATTCGTCCTGGATTGCAACAAGATAGGAATGAATTATCGGGAATTTATCCTTCATTGCAGCATGATAGGAATGATATCGGGAATTAATCCTTGATTGCAACAAGACAGGAATGAATAGCTTAAAAGAAACTCTCTGTTTGCCTTCATTGTCTGTAGGTGGCTTATCAAGGCTACAATTAGTTATCTTCCCAGATATGGTTCTAACTAATTAATTAATTGTTGGCAATAGTTATTTTATTTATATACAACGCTCTTATATACCAGTGTGCCAGAGTATGTAGGCACATAATATATATATATATATATATATATATATATATATATATATATATATATATATATATAAAGTATATAATCAATTATTATTTTCTTCATAATCTATGGGTCTTTGAAATTTGAAATAATTTTATCGTTTTACTTTTAGTTATTTTATAGAATTCATTTTCAAAATTATCAATCATAATATTTTTTAATCCCTTATATATAAAAGGAATCTTAAACTTATAATAATTAATAATCACTTTATGGTTGTTATAAAAATCATCGTTGCTTCAGCCAAAGGCTTCCACCAGAAAACCTAAAGGCGCTAAAAAAATCCTAAGAGGATTCCTGTAGGAGACATACTGACGCCCTCTTGGGAGTTTTCGCCGTACCATAGCAGTACCCCGGGCCTGAGTCACCTATAATTTGGAGAAATTTCATGGTTGATTGACTGATTGATTTGAGGTTTTCTGGCATCATGACATCTAGGGTCATTGACGCCGATATCATTTATTATAAATAAACAATAAAAGTTTCTTCAATTACAACCATAAAAGCAAAGATGTCATTTTAAAAGTTAAATAGCTTTCAGAAGACTGCCTCTGAGTTCAAGTTGAAAATACCGCTAGCATGGTAGGACACATCATGTCCAAGAATCTTGGCAAGAATGAACCTGTCATCTTCAACTTGAGCCTCAAACAGATATCTATTTCTTTCACTACTATATGTGGGGCATTCGGTCAAATAATGCGTCACTAGAGAAATTTCATGGCATTCTGGTAATTGTTGGCCCTGGTCAAAATCTATTTCTGGGCGAGGGACCTGTGCCGCCCAGTGAACCCTCCCAGCTCCTCTCCCTTGGAGTCCCCAAACTTTGGGTGCTAAGGAGTTTGGTTCTGAGCGGATGCATTGTTAGTAGTACCGAGTGAGGTTGAACGGCTCTCCTCTATTGGGGTTTCTGTCGTGGATGAATCTAAATAGTGCGGGACCTCTGGATTATACGCCCAATTTTATACCGACACCAATAGGTGAGCGAGCTAGTTAACCTAGCACTCCTTTACATTTTTTCTCTGGTATATTTAGCAGTAAATTACCTAAGAATAAGTGCTAAATGGAGCTTATTCACTGGGCGGCACAGGTTCGAGCCCAGAAGTATGTATTACACACCCTCAATACTGTTTTCTCTCTATACCTCGGGATCAGAGAACCAAGGGGGAATCAACTCGGGGGTAATAGCTTCTGGTCGGCCGGGGAACCGAACCCTGGTCTAGGAGAGAAAATTGGTATTACACACACACACATATATATGTATATATATATATGTATATATATATATATATATATATATATATATATATATATATATATATGTGTGTGTGTGTATATATATATATATATATATATATATATATATATATATATATACATA
>NC_090766.1:1245860-1250860 GCF_036898095.1 Palaemon carinicauda | reverse complement strand
TTATTATTATTATTATTATTATTATTATTATTATTTGCTAAGCTACAACCTTAGTTGGAAAAGCAGGATACAATAAGCTCAAGGGCTCCAACAGGGAAAATAGCCCAGTTAGGAAAGGAAATAAGGAAAAATAGAAGAGAAGTTTAAGAAAAAGAATACATTAAAATAAATCTTTCATATAAAAACTGTAAAAACTTCAGAATAACAAGAGGAAGAGAAACAAGATAGAATAGTGTGCCCCAGTGTACCCTCAAGCAAGAGAACTCTAACCCAAGACAATGGAAGACCATGGTACAGAGGCTATGGCACTACTCAGGACTAGAGAACAATGGTTTGATTTTGGAGTGTCCTAGAAGAGCTGCTTCATAGCTAAAGTCTCTTCTACCCTTGTCAAGAGGAAAGTAGCCACTGAACTACAGTGCATTAGGTAACCTCTTGGGAAAAGAAGAATTGTTTGGTAATCACAGTGTTGTAAACTGTTTGAGGAAAGAGGAGAATGTATAAAGAATAGGCCAGACTATTCTGTGTATGTCGGCAAAGATGAAATGAGCCGCAACCAGAGAAAGGGACCCAGTGTAGGACTGTCTGGCCAGTCAAATTACCCAGTAACTCTCTAGCGGTAGTATTTCAACGGGTGGCTGGTGCCTTGGCCAACCAACTACCAAGCAATATATATAATAAGTAAGAAATAAAACTAAAAACATATCAAGGAATTTTTCATGTGGTGCTGTACAAGCAACAAAATTTTTAATTTCCATTAACACCTTTTAAAAAATCCAAACCTTTATCATTTTTATAATTGCAACAACAACTTCAATTCTAAAGAACACCAAGTTTACCCTAAATGTTATAGGTATTAACTAGGATTTTATTCATTTGTTGTAATACTTAAATATAGTAATTACTTTTCTATGATTTCTCTTTCCCAAGGCAATTTCTGACAATATATTTCATTTCCATTTAAATCAAACCAACCCTTATATATATATATATATATATATATATATATATATATATATATATATATATATATATATATATGTATATATATATATATATGTATGTATATATATATATATATATATATATATATATATATATATATATATATACTGTATATGTATATATATAACGTATATGTAATGTTTTGCCAAATGCCAATGGTATTCAGAATTGTTTTTTGAAGATCAACCTATTTTTTTTATTTTTTTTTTCATTACGATAACGTTCATTTAAAGTTTAAACGGTTATAAAATAAAGTTTATGTCATCAATGGATTGATCCTAGTCCTGAATAGTTAAGCTGCTCAATGCATAAACTAATATAGGACTAAAACTTTCACATATTTTACGCCTTCACTATTTTATTGCATAAAATTTCCTTTTTTTTTTTCAGCTTATAATATTGTTAATAGTTATTATAAATACTTAGTGGATCTACAACAATATTCAATGCATCCATATCTTTGTGAAAATATTTATAATGCTTCTATGACATTTGGCTCATAAGTTGAGCAACTTACTTCTTATGTGAGCTTGCCCTATTATCCCCTCGCCTTTATGTTAGTCAGTGACATTAGATATATGCTGAGGAGTTGTTTTCGCAATATGGTTTGAATATAACTTCTTTAGTGTCCCAGTACTCTTTGGAAACTATACGCTTAGGTTAGGGTGAAAAAAAAAATAACATTTCCAGTCCGATAGAAAGAACGATTTATGAAATTATGCACAACACAGTTTTTAATAAAGCCTGGTAATTGGCCCTTTGTATAAGTGTTATCAGAATTCATATAAGCCATTTCCTACTAATGAGGATATTAGCATTAATGAGATGTTGTACTTTGAAAGTTTGTTGCTGCTGACATCATTGTAATATTCGTTTTGCTGATTATTGGAATTAGTCATGGCTGTTGAAGACATGATGTTTGATGGATCTTTGTTATCCGTCCACTTGTAAGCATAATTTATTTTGTATTTGTAGGATTTTGTGTACTACACACACATACACACACACACACACACACATATATATATATATATATATATATATATATATATATATATATATATATATATATATATATATGCGAGTGTGTGTGTGCGCGCGTGCTTGGGTGAGTGGGCTCAGGGAAGAATGAATATGTGTATTATATGATAGCGTTCCAAGCTCTTAAAGGGCCGAACCTCAAGTCAACAGGAGCGAGAGTATGGAAAATGGTGTTCTAAACGGCTCTGAATATCTTATTCTGTTAGATATTATCCCTTAACTTTGGTGCGCACCTGGGATTTCACATGGGATTTGAATACATCTTTAATATCTCAAATCTGCTTGGAAACAATCAGTTCATCATAATCATTAAATCAATTTCTGAAGAGTACTGTAAGTGCGATTTAGAAAATGTTATTTATGGTAATGATTTTCAGTGATACCTTGTATCAATGAATGCTATTACCCTAATTAGGGTAATAGCATTCAGTGAGGCCTAATGATTTGAAATATATACTAATCATTTGCTACTGTTAAAATGATTGTAATAATTGTTTTTCTGATTAGGGAAAATAATAATGACGATCAATAGGTTTTGTTGGGTGACCTTTTCGTGTAAGCCTTTGTGTATCACACACTACAAACCATGCGAGAGCGTGAGCGCGCACACGCACATTATATAAAGATAGATATGTGTATGTTTTTGGCGGGATGGCGTAAGGCCCGCCCGGGCTGGCGGGAGGGGGGCAGGCCCCCCCGTGCTGGCGGGAGGGGGGGAGGCCCGCCCGGGCAGGTGGGAGGGGGGGGGAGTCCCGCCTGGGCTGGCGGGAGGGGGGGAGGCCTGCCCGGGCTTACCTTACCTTATGCCTTATTTTTTGTTTGGGTTCCCCCAGGTCCCTCAGTGTGAGGCACCTCGTATATCCACCAGAGAGTTGCTAATGCATCTTCCGGTGTATTTTGCATCTTCCAGTCTTGGATGGTCTGGGATGCATCCTAGGTATTTATCGAGCTTATTCTTAAACACATCTACGCTCACTCCTGATATGTTTCTTAGATGAGCTGGCAGCACATTAAATAGTCGCTGCATTATCGCTGCTGGTGCGTAGTGGATTAATGTCCTGTGCGCCTTTCTTAGTTTACCTGGAATATTTTTTGGCACTATTAATCTACCTCGGCTTGCTCTTTCTGATATTTTTAGCTCCATAATGTTTTAAGTAATTCCTTCTATTTGCTTCCATGCTTGTATTATCATGTAGCATTCTCTTCTCCTTTCTAGACTGTATAGTTTTAAAAATTGCAGTCTTTCCCAGTAGTCAAGGTCCTTAACTTCTTCTATTCTAGCAGTATAGGACCTTTGTACACTCTCTATTTGCGCAATATCCTTTTGGTAGTGTGGGTACCATATCACATTGCAGTACTCGAGTGTACTACGTACATAAGTTTTGTAAAGCATAATCATGTGTTCAGCTTTTTTTGTTTTAAAGTGTCTGAATAACATTCCCATTTTTGCTTTACATTTAGCCAACAGTGTTGCTATTTGGTCGTTGCATAACATATTCCTATTTAACATTACACCAAGGTCTTTAATTGCTTCCTTGTTTGTGATTGTCTCATTATTAGGTCCCTTGTATGCATATACCATTCCTTCTCTGTTTCCATAGTTTATTGATTCGAATTTATCGGAGTTAAATACCATCCTATTTATCTCCGCCCATTCATATATTTTGTTTAGATCTCTTTGTAGTGAGTTCCTATCTTCATCACAAGTAACTTCTCTACTTATTCTTGTGTCATCGGCGAAACTTCTCACTACGGAGTTTTCAACATCACAGTCTATGTCTGAGATCATAATAACAAACAGCAGTGCAGCTAATACCGTACCTTGTGGCACACCCGATATTACCTGGGCTTCATCTGATTTCTCGTCATTTGCAACCACTATCTGTTTTCTGTTTTGCAGGAATTCTTTTACCCATTTTCCTATCTTTCCCACAATATTATGCTTTCTCATTTTTTTCTCCAATATGTTATGGTCTACCTTGTCAAAGGCTTTTGCAAAATCTAGATAGATCACATCTGTGTCTTTTTCATTTATCATATTTTTGTATATGTTTTCATAGTGTGCTATCAGTTGGGTCTGTGTACTTTTTCCAGGCACGAAACCGTGTTGACCCATATTAAACAAATTATTTTTAACCAAATGGTTCATTATTTTCTTTTTTATTACCCTCTCATACACTTTCATAATATGTGATGTTAGACTAACAGGTCTATAATTGCTTGCCTCTAGTCTTGATCCACTTTTGAAGATAGGGGTTATATAAGCTAATTTATGTTTAACATATATCTCGCTCATATCTACACTTTGTCTTAGCAGTATTGCAAGCGGCTTCGCGATAGTGTTTGCAGTTTTTTTTAACAAAATCGCTGGAACTCCATCTGGTCCGGCTGCCGATCCATTTTTAATTTCGTTTATAGCCGTGACAATATCTGCTTCATTAATATCTATATCCGTTAGATATTCAACATATTCTTCTCTCATTTCTGTTTCATTATTCTCATTCGCAATTCTTGGTGTGAACTCACTCTTATATTTTTCTGCTAATATGTTGCATATTTCCTTTTTTTCATTCGTTAGCCGTCCTTCAATTCTTAGAGGGCCTATTTCTAATCTCCCTTTATTCATCTTTTTTACATAGGAGTAAAGTACTTTGGGGTTTCTTTTTATATTTTGAAGTGTCCTTTCTTCTAAGTCCCTTTTTTCATTTTCTTTCGACTGTATAATCTTTTGTTCTGCATTTTCTATCTTACATTTTATTTCCCTCATTTTCCACACATTTTTTTCTTTTGCAAGATTTTTCTTCCACTTTCTAATTTTCTGAAATAAGATCCTTCTGTCTCTTGGTATGCACGTCTTTTGTTTGTTTTTTTTTCGGTACATATTTTTCAACAATTTTCTCCAGTATTTTGTACAGTATGTCCGTATTTACCTGTATATTATCACTTACTAATAA
>NC_090766.1:1225860-1238360 GCF_036898095.1 Palaemon carinicauda | reverse complement strand
AAGGTTCTTTATTAGTGACTAATTCTTTAAGGTTATTTATTAGTAATATTTGGTTGGTTACTTTTACATGGGAACAACAGTATTTTGTATGATTTCAAACTGAATTGTATATTTGATTAATTTTAAAATGCGTTATTAATTTTCATCATGGGTTTTTTTCAGTCACCAAAAGCAAAAGGATATCTTTTGTCCACAGAATATTTATATGTTAATTACCCTATATTCATTTCCCCCTCATTTTGACAAGTAAAGCATTGTCAGCGCCGAATATACACAAATTATTTGCACATTGCATCATCAAAATAATTATTGGCCGTTTATTCGTACTGGCCCAGATAAAGGTAAGATTTTTATTTTAAACTAGCGTTACAATTTCAGTGTTTTCAATTACTGTAAGTCGTTCAAGATGTACATTACTCGTTGAGGGTAAGGCCTTCCTGAATTTTGATAAATGAGATAGATAAAAAAGAATATGGCCCTTTGCCTTTTGGAGCGTTCTTTGGATGAGACCAACTATTTGTATAGTAAATGGAAGTAATTTCAAGCAAATGCATAGAGTGTACACGGTCCGTCAAAAATGGCTAATATAATGCTTCTGTAATAGAGTTTATAAATAGTAGTAATGCCACCTTAAAGTTACTTTCTTACAGATTTTATAGTGTAAAAGGAAATGTTAATTTATAATATTTTATTTATCACTATTATTCTTGAAACGAAATAATGGTATTTTTGGGCTCAAGCCATGTCGTCCTGATGGAAGTTCCTATAGGGTAGCTTCCTAGGGTATATTACAACTACGGCGATATTCCCAGAGAATTTACCTTAAGGTACCCAGAATTCTAACTCCTGGAGCGAATATCCCTACCAGGGATATCGCGAAATATCAGAAGACGTATTCTTGACACGCCACATGGCAATCTGCACCCCGAACAGAGATAACACTTTGAAGGGGTCAATTGGCAAGAAAACGAAAACGAGAAAGAAAAAGGAGAGCCGTTTGCAAGGCTCTCTCTTCTCCCGTTTCGTAAGCATGCATTGCGCCGATTCTGGCGCCATCTGTATTCCTTTTTGCGTAGCTTAACAACTCGGTGTTTTTTCCTGTTTCTCGCAAAATCGTGGATTTAATCGCTTTATTATGCCTTCTCCAACTTCGTCTGCCTCTGATACGTTGAGTATTATTTCTTTTATGTATAAATGTAGGCTCTTGGTAATTTTTAAAGTGATTAATAGTAATAATCTTTGTTACAAGAGCCGTTGCCTACCGGAGGCGTCCTGGACGCTGTTGCTCGCTAGGTATGAGTTTTAGTTAGCCAGAGCGACGTTCCCAGCTGTTTTGCTTTAATAATTTTAGCTATTTAGCGTTACGTAGGATTTCCTTATTCGTGCTTTTAGTATTGTTTGTTTTGGCGAAGTATTCGCCAATTCTGGCCTACGCTAGACCATGTAGCCTAGTCGTTTGGCCCTAGTACTTTCCTGCATGAATTTTGGATTTCCGAGTGTTTTAAAATTTTATTGAAGCTTTAGGCAGTTTTATACATTTAAGATTATATTGATTATTTCCAAGATAGTATACGAGTGAGTTTCGGTGATTTAGGTAATTGATTCTCTTGGTGCCTAGGCTAAGTTGCCTATGGAGCCTTAGTATACTTTCTCATACTCCCCGGTTGCTAACTTTTCTTCGGAGAAGGTATGCAATCCCTTTCCCTATGTTTAAGCCTTGGGCTTAACCCTAGTGGTTTATCTGAATTAACTTTCGATACAACTATATTGGGGTGTTACTGTACCTTCCTGTTCCAGTAAGTCTGGCTTCAGAGAGGGGCAGAACATCAGAGTTTTTAGTCTGTGTCTGTGTTTTTCTGGCTTGGGGTTGAGCTCCCTCGCTAGTCTGACGCAGACATAGGAGGGTTAACCTCCTTAGGTCACTCCCGAAGGTTTCTGTACGAGATGATTCCTTCTTTTGTGATCTAACAGACTAGTCCTTGTTGCTGTTCTCGGTGGGAGGATTAGATCCTCTCCCCGGGAGTAGCAACACCTTCCTTGCTTTGGTTCAGTGGGGGTTGGCAAGTATTGCTGGCCTCCCTTCTTGGATCTCCCTTAGGCTAAGATGAGTTTTCTTGGCTGCGGGTGATTCTTTACTAAAGCAAGGTTGGTAGGACCCTCTTTGTCCCTTCCCCCTCTATCTCTGTAATGGCCTAGCCGTTACAGTACTGTACGTCATTCTACATCTAAAAACCTAGTATAGGTTAGGATGTGGAATTGACTCAGTCCTTTGCCGGCCGGCAGAGTGTGCCGGCCGGCAAAGGTCTTCTGCTTTGAGTGCTGCCCAGACCTCCCTTGGTCCCTCATCCATGTCTGTCTTTAGAGCCAGACGGCATTGGTCAGGAAGCCTGAATTAGATTCTCCCCTTCCTTATTTGCACTCTTTCGGATTGCCGTGCTTTGAGGTAGTATACTCTCTTATCCTGGCATCCATTCTGTTTTCTTCTAGTGCTGTACCCGACCCGGCTGCCGGCCTATGTGGCTGGCAGCCGGGCAGTCGGAGTTCTCTGGTTCTTTTGCTGCTGGCCGGCATCGGTTGTTTACTTTTGCCGGCCGGCTATTGTCACGCCCTTGTCTGCCGGTCGCTACGAGCGGTGGCAGGCAGCCGGGTGCTACCTTGTGTAGCCGACATTGGCTGTTGCCGGCTGGCAGTTACTGCCGGCCGGCACGTGCATTTGAACCAGCGTTCTGCCGCCTTATAGCTGTTAAGTAGTATACTTTAAAGCTAGTTATGGTATGTGCCGGCCGGCGCATTACCTTCTATACTGTACCAGTATTCTTCAGTATAGCATATACTGTAGGGAGTAAACTATAGTATAGTATTGGTACAACACTGTGTGTTCTAACACTTTTGTGTTGTCTTGCACAGCCCTTTGGTGTTGCCTTACAGATAAGAAAGTGAGTTCTTTCTTGTCTATTATCCGGTATTTTAAAATCATATCTTAGGTGTGAGCTCCACCTGTTTCCTCTGGAAATTTGTCATTGGTTACTCTAGGACAGATTAACCATACGATTTTATTATCTGGAAGGCTGCAACAATTGGTGGTGCGGGAAACACAAGTGTGTGTCTTTCCTTTCTGATTTGTTATGCTAACTGTGCATATCCAGTGATACGTGGTTCACTTGATACTCATGGAAATTTCTTCTCTTTACAGGAGGAACGTCCGAAGTGCGGAAGTGCTTTCTGCAACGTCCGCAGTAAGAACTTCTGCGGACATGAGTTATGTAGGAGGCACGCAGCATGCGCTGTCTCCAAGGGTGATCTCCGGTATTGGGACCCTCAGGTATGTACCGTGTGCTCTAACCTGATTACTGAGGCTTTTGATTCCCCTAGGACGGCGGAATCAAGGGATATAGCAAGGGAGAAGCTTCGTACCTGGGTAAGGGGCTTCCAGAAGAACACCTCTGGACCTTATCTTCCAAGTGAGAAGATGAGGGCTTACCTTTTCCCTAGGGCATCAGCTGATGCAGTGATTCCCCAGCCTCAAGAGGAGATCCCCCTAGTTCAGATCCAGGTGGATGCTGAAGTCGCGGTTGCCTTGCAAGACATCCAGTTGGACGACAGGATGTTAGACGTGTCCGAGCGTCTGGAGGAAGACCTCCTGGCAGGAGGCCAGGATGAAGTTCGAGCCCCAGACATTGTAGAGGAAGAGGCCGACCAGGTGTCGGCTGCTCCGGTTCAGATCCCTGAACCTATTCCCTCAACATCGTCCACTCTCCCAGTAGAGCTGGGACAGGCCCTCTCCTCCATTGTTGGAATGATCCAACAAATGCAGAAGGAGAATAATGAGAAGGCGGCTGCAATGGAACTGCAGATGCAGAAGCTTGCAGCATCACGGGGGCCCCGGAAAAGGCTCAATGTGAAAGACCTTCCCTTGTGCTCAGATGCTAACCCGTGGAGATATGCTGAGCACATGCCGATGACGACTGGAAAGATCGTCATGTCGGATAAGTTGGGTTCAGTTCCCATAGAGGAGGTGGAATTCTGGCCCAGCAAGGGGTCTTATCCGGACTGTTATGTCCGGTTGAGGAAGGAACCAGCTTCAAAGGAGGAGACAGAGCCGAAGGAGGTCATAGTGATGGACCATGCTAAGGCTCAAGCTTTGCTTTCATCTTCGATGAAAGAGAGGGGCTTCACGAACTCAAAGGTAGCTGCATTGAGTAAGAAGCTCCCTTCCTTTGTGTCCTCTTCTGCTAGAGCCTTCCCCTTTTTACAGAAAGGGTTTGCGGCTGTATTAAAAGCAGTCGAGGCTGGCAAGCCTTGCCCCTCCCTGGAGGAGTGTAAACCCTTGTCGCTGGCCCTACCTATGGACCACAAGGGCTGGAAGGACGTCCATCTTACCTTCTCAGTCGGGAGGTTGGAGGCTGATATTGCCGGACGTCAGTTCGGTGAGAACCTCCCTAAGCTGTCTGACTTTCTTTTGCGGAGAGAGCTTGTAGGGAGTTCGTGTTCACCTCGGCTACGGTGAGGCACGAGCCAAGGAAACTAATCTCCTCCAACATTTGGGGCAAAGATCTTTTCCCTAGCGAATCGGTCAAAGAAGTTATTGATAAGGCCGCCACGGAGAATAAAAACCTTCTCCAGAAGTGGGGCCTGTCTATCAAGAGAAAGTCTTCCCCGGATGAGGGTCCCCAACCAAAGAGGAAGACTAAGAGGACTAGGCCACCGTCTCGGCCAGCCAAGCCATTTAGACAGCAACAGCAATTGCCGATGCCTTCAGTGCCCCAGATGGTGGCACAACCCCGACCACATTCCAGTGGGTACCCAAGGCCGTGTCGACACAGTCCCCGGCATTCAACCCAACGTTCGAAGGGCAGTCAACTTCCTTTCGAGCAAAGCCTAGAGGAGCAGCCAGAGGCTCGTCTAGGCGCCCCTCAAGGGGAAGGGGATTCAGGGGTGGTCGCGGTCAGGGAGGCAAGACTTCAGGACAACAGTCCAAGTGAGATGATACCGGTAGGAGGGAGACTTCAGAATTTTCGGGATCGGTGGCCCTTCGATCCCTGGGCCCACAGCCTACTCAAGAATGGACTGGGCTGGAGCTGGTACAGCACTCCACCCCCGTGCCCTCGGTTTTTCCAACACTCCACCCCCGTTCTGGAGGAGTACATCCAAGATCTGTTGGAGAAAAAAGTGATCCGAAGGGTAAAGTCCATCAAATTCCATGGGAGGCTGTTTTGTGTTCCCAAGAAGGACTCGGAAAAACTCAGAGTCATTCTGGACTTGTCGCCACTCAACAAGTTCATAGTGAACTGCAAGTTCAAGATGCTAACACTGCAACACATAAGGACCTTACTGCCCAAGAGGGCATTTACCGTCTCTATAGATTTGTCAGACGCCTATTGGCACGTTCCAATCAATCGTCGACTCTCCCCCTACCTAGGGTTCAAGCTACAACGAAGACTATACGCCTTCAGAGCCATGCCATTCGGGCTAAATATAGCCCCAAGGATCTTCACGAAGCTTGCGAGCGTAGCTCTCAAACAATTACGCCTAAAGGGAATTCAGGTAGTAGCCTACCTGGACGACTGGCTGGTGTGGGTAGCATCCAAGACAGAATGCTTGCAAGCTTCCCTGCAGGTGATCCAGTTCCTAGAGTATCTAGGCTTCAAGATCAACAGAAAAAAGTCTCGACTTTCTCCATCTCAAAAGTTCCAGTGGTTGGGAATCTACTGGGACCTAATGTCACATCATTTCTCCATCCTGGCGAAGAAAAGGTAGGAACTAGCTGGGTCTGTCAAGAGACTTCTAGATTCCGAAAGGATATCAAGACGCAAACAGGAGAGAGTACTGGGTTCTCTCCAGTTTGCTTCGGTAACAGACCCGGTGCCAAGAGCACAGCTAAAGGATGCAACTGGAGTTTGGAGAAGTTATGCATCAAACGCGCGAAGAGATCTGAGAAGACCAGTTCCGCTTCGTCTACGTACTCTTCTCAGGCCTTGGTCCCAAGCCAGACATCTAAAGAAGTCGGTACTTCTTCAGCCACCTCCCCCGTCGGTGACGATTCACACAGACGCCTCGAAGGAGGAGTGGGGAGGTCACTCTCATCGGAAAAAGGCCCAAGGGACTTGGTCCAAT
The DNA here is from genome assembly GCF_036898095.1 of Palaemon carinicauda. NCBI lineage: Eukaryota > Metazoa > Arthropoda > Malacostraca > Decapoda > Palaemonidae > Palaemon > Palaemon carinicauda. Next base: position 1,232,246 of record NC_090766.1, on the reverse strand, counting down.
CTATTCAAAACCTTTCACATAAACTTTCTAGAAGCTATGGCAGTGCTCCTTACCTTAAAGAAAGTCTCCCCGCGTCACTCGATCCACATAAGGTTGGTGCTGGACAGCGAGGTAGTTGTGAGATGCTTGAATCGACAAGGATCAAGGTTGCCACCTCTCAACCAGGTGATGTTAGCCATCTTCCGATTGGCGGAAAAGAAGAAGTGGTACCTGTTGGCAGTTCACCTTCAAGGAGTCCGCAATGTGACAGCGGACGCTCTATTCAGGTTCACACCGATAGAGTCGGAATGGTCCCTAGACGCAGGATCATTCTCCCTCATCTTGAGTCAAGTCCCAGAACTGCAGATAGACCTCTTTGCGACGAAAGACAACAAGAAGTTGCCCCTGTACGTGTCCCCTTACGAGGACCCCTTGGCGGAAGCAGTGGACGCGATGTCCCTCGACTGAAACAGATGGTCCAGGATTTATCTGTTCCCTTCTCACAACCTTCTGTTGAGGGTCCTCAACAAACTGAGATCCTTCAAGGGAGTAGCGGCAATAGTGGCCCACAAGTGGCCGAACAGCATGTGGTTCCCTCTGGCATTGGAACTACGGTTGAAGTTTCTTCTGCTACCAGACCCAGTTCTGACCCAGCGAGTCCAGAAGTCGACTGTCTGCGCTTCATTACAGAAAACCCAGACCCTGCAGCTCATGATTTTCTCTCCCTAGCGGTGAGAAAGCGTTTCGGGATTTCGAAAGCCAGCATAGACTTCCTAGAGGAATATAAGTGCAAATCTACTAGAAGGCAATATGAGTCATCTTGGAGAAAATGGTGGCCTTTGTCAAGGCGAAGAATCCGCAGGAGATCTTGACGGACTTCTGCTTATCTTTCGTCATCCACCTCCATTGTCAAGGATTGGCAGCTAACACGATTTGAATGTGTAAGTCTGCTTTGACAAGACCCATTCTATATGCCTTCCAGGTTGACCTCGCTAACGAGATCTTTAATAAAGTTCCGAAAGCCTGCGCTAGGCTCAGACCTTCAGCACCTCCAAAGCCCATTTCATGGTCTTTAGATAAAGTTCTTCATTTTGCTTCACTGTTGAACAATGAGGAGTGTGCGTTAAAGGATTTGACCCAAAAAGTTATTTTCCTATTTGCACTCGCGTCCGGGGCCAGGGTTAGTGAGATTGTAGCCCTATCGAGAGAGGAAGGTCGTGTTCAGTTCCTGGATGGGGGAGAACTGAACCTGTTTCCGGATCCTACGTTTCTCGCCAAGAATGAGTTACCCACCAACAGGCGGGGTCCCTGGAGAATCTGCCCTCTGAAAGAAGATGCATCTCTATGTCCAGTAGAATCCTAAAGGTCTATCTTTGTAGAACTTCAGACTTCAAGGGTGGTCAACTATTCAGGGGAGAAACGTCAGGCTCAAATTTATCACTGAAACAACTCAGGGCGAAAATCACATATTTTATTCGCAGAGCGTATCCTGACAGTACACCCGCAGGTCACGATCCGAGGAAAGTTGCCTCATCCTTAAATTTCTTTAATTGTATGGATTTTGAACATCTTCGTTCATACACTGGCTGGAAGTCTTCCAGAGTGTTCTTTCGTCACTATGCGAAGCAAGTGCAGCAACTAAAGAGATCTGTGGTAGCAGTGGGTTGCGTCGTTAACCCTGCTGTTTAACTCTGCGAGGAACAGTGGTTTTAATTGGGACGATTAATTCCAGGGTGAGTGTGTAGTTACATACTGTGCTACAAACTAAGTGAGGGCACCGAGTGGCCCACGTTGACTGTTCCACTTCCAAAGGTGAACCTAGCATAAGTGCAGACATGTGTGCCGAACGTTTCTAACGCTAATGTGACTGATTAGTAATACAGACTTTTATGACTTTGATACCTCGGTATGTTAAAAGTGGCACTAATGTTTTTCTTTCAGATAAACAAGTTTCTGTTTACTATCATACTTATGCTTAAAGTTTTGGTTATCCTCCTCTTATATATATATATATATATATATATATATATATATATATATATATATATATATATATATATATAATTGTTGTTAACCTGTCTATTTATTGTCTGTCAATAAACTTGTTCTTGAGAACCTTGCGTCTCCTTCACCTGTGTCAATTTATTGGTATAATTGAGCATTCATTCTGTATATTTATCTGGGATAATTCTAATAGATTGTTCCTTTATGCAAGCTAATGTTGCATTGGTTTATGCTTTCCCTTAGCGGGAGGACTCCATCCCAATAGGGGACGGTGGCGGATTTACAAGTTTCCTCCTATGCGGATATAAACCTTTGTCCAATACAAGTATTGAGCGGAGAACTGGTCGATATTTCATATTGACGCAGTGGTTCTTTACAAACTATGCTTTACTTAATATAGGGTGAGACCACTATATTGGCTTGCCTGGTATTCATACATAGGTATATGTACTCTTCGAGACTTTTCTAGAGTCTAGTAGGACTCTTCCCTGTGGAAAAGTCTAGTAGGACTCTTCCCTGTAGGGGGCAGGAAGCTCTAACATGGTTTATGGTTTGTTGAAAAGATGTATAACTGTAACGTCTTAGGTCTCTAGGTCTAGTCGACCGGGGAAATACCTCCGGGGAGTACGGCACGTTCTGAGAATCCACAGATACAGTAATGCTCTGGTATACTTCCATCAGGACGACATGGCTTGAGCCCAAAAAACGTTCGCTCAAAATCTATTTTTGGGTGAGATGGCCATGTTGTCCTGATGGACCCGCCCTTCCCTTTCTATGAAAGGGCTGTAGGACCCCTCCCTACATACAGTATCTGTAGCACCTCGTGTATAGCTACAAGGAATACAGATGGCGCCGTGAGCGGCGCAATGCACGCTTACGAAACGGGAGAAGAGAGAGCCTTGCGAACGGCTCTCCTTTTTCTTTCTCGTTTTCGTTTTCTTGCCAATTGACCCCTTCGAAGTGTTATCTCTGTTCGGGGTGCAGATTGCCATGTGGCGTGTCAAGAATACGTCCTCTGATATTTCGCGATATCCCTGGTAGGGATATTCGCTCCAGGAGTTAGAATTCTGGGTACCTTAAGGTAAATTTTCTGGGAATATCGCCGTAGTTGTAATATACCCTAGGAAGCTACCCTATAGGAACTTCCATCAGGACGACATGGCCATCTCACCCAAAAATAGATTTTTTGCTTCACTCAAAATCCGTTTTATGCTTCGGCTAACTCCATCTAGTCATTTTATTTTTGAAGCATTCGTCCAGAAAAGGATTCTAACATATACCAACAATACTAAACACGCGTACATTATCTAATCAACAAAACTAAACACACGCATATTATCTAAACGAATATAAAGAAAAAATTTTGTATAGAAAGTATAGGAAATTTTGTCTTATTTTACCTAATGTCCTAATGTGCGTTAAAATATATTCCATTAGAAAAGTGAGTTATCTTTTTTACATATATATAAATACGAATCGCATTATTCGTTTTAGCGAAAGTTTTTATTTTTTACGGGCAAGCTAGATATTTTAGTTTTTGGCTAACTTAAACGCACCAGTATATCTACAATTTTTTTTATCTTGCTTTCATAAAAAAAAAGTTCAAACTAATAAAGTTCAAAACGACACCAAAAGAAGTGTCTTGGTCTGGAGACAAGAAATCTTGCTGAGCGTAAACATGCTCAGTAACGATTTATATAAGCATTGCATTTCACATCATCATCATCATATTATTATTATTATTATTATTATTATTATTATTATTATTATTATTATTATTATTAATGTGTACGCATTCGTTTACTGAGGATCTCTGCATTCGCAGATCTGACTTGGATTTATTACAATTTAATCCAAATGCATATTTCCAACAGAAGGTTGAAATGTTAAAATATCGCCCAGAACTAATATTTAACTTTATTCAACGATGCAAATAAAAAACTAATTTAATACGTAAAGATAGTCAGATTTGATTCTACAGGATTTTGAAATCTCTTCCTTCCCTTTTGTTCCCTTTCAAAAACTAGAGTAAAATTTACTGTAAATATCCATGATCACAGTTATTTCGATTTCATGAATACGCAATGAAACTTTTGGATAAAGGTATTCTTATGAATGTTGAAAGTGGCAACTGAAACCAAATGGTTATTAGAGATAAGCTCATAGTTGACAGTCAATTGGGCAAATATCACTTTAAAGCTAATGAAAAAAGTTTTGGACAAATCATGCTTTAATTACCCGAGTAACTTCCTTGTGAGAGAGAGAGAGAGAGAGAGAGAGAGAGAGAGAGAGAGAGAGAGAGAGAGATGGGCGTATACCATGTGCCTGGCAAACAAGATTCTTTCTTTTTATTACCGTTTTATTAGGCCACAAATAAATATACATATACTATGCCTCTACTTAATTTTGCAATTAACTTTTTATTCAAGAAATAGAAATATCACCTTAATTTGACACAGCTCTTGCCCTATGGCAAAAAAATCGTTGAATCTATTTATGACATAATTTTTTTTACTTATAGTTAAAGCCATTGGCAACCTTATTTTAGTACCAAGCAATGAAAATTCGTCTGAAGTAAGATGTTGGTGTATTTTTTCTTTTTTAAATGACTCATTACCTCGCTAAACTAAAGCCATTCCAAAAGATATGCTTTGATGGGTATGAACATCGTGATGCTTTTTACAATCAAATATGTCTGCATGTGTATTTTAGTGAGGCAAGCAAAGCTATTTTAATGAGTTATTTCTTTTATTTATTAGAAGATCTCGTCCTGGCAGCACTTCACATTTTTACAAACGTTAAAATGATATAATTTTCGGTATTTATTTCTTACTTGGTTGCTTCACACCTACAAGGTCGTTTGTTCACTATCAGCATGATAAACTTTTTTTTTATATTAGTTCTTATATTCAAGGAGTTCAACGAAAAACTCATTTTTCCTGTGTTCAAACTGTCTTGATCTATCCCACCTGTGTCCTTAAATACCTGGACTTTCTTACATGTCATTGCTATGTCTACTCTGGTTCTTGTCTTCTGGCCCTAATCCCTTTTCACCATATTTCCAAACCCTCCCAGTCTACGAAATTTGTCTTTTTCAGCCTCTTGACCTAATATCTCTGTGTGAGGTCCTGTAGTCTTCAGTCTTATTTTTTCTCATTTTTGTAAGACATCTACGGAATTTCTTATCTCATTATGTGAGAAACAGGTTTGTCTCTTAATTAGAAGTTTGGACCTAATTTTCCCTTCTGTGTTTCCCTCTGCTGTAATGTTTAGGCTGAATACGAAAGCCAGGTTTCCATGTCCTCGACCTTGTGTTGATTAGGCCTGATATATGTGTGGCTGCTTTTGTGTCTTTGGCTTTTATGAGATAAATATTTCTGTCGTATATCTAAAAGACAAAAGACGTACTTTACATGGAACTCGTATCTGTTTTACTCCATAATTACCATTTAGATCATTTATTTAAGAACAATAAATTGAATGAAGCTATTAGTTGTTTGATGGTTGCTAGTTACACCACCTTACAGTTATCTGCTTAATATCCATCAACACAATTGACTTTAAAGGAAAAGCAATAAAATGGGATTAAATAATATTGAAAAACTGTTAGTAAAAAGAAAAAAAGGCGTAATTAGTTCGAATGATAAATCCAGCGATACATCTAAACAAATGTTTTCCGTTCTTTAAACAGGTGAAAACATATTAACAGTCGAATTTGATCACTGAATCATTGTTTTATAAAAGAGCAACATGAAGTCTTATTCATTGTCATTTATTTTTTGATAGGAAGAAGAATATTTTTATTATATTGTTCGCTTTTCGATATTAAGGAGCGACAATCTGTCTATATATATATATATATATATATATATATATATATATATATATATATATATATATATATATATATATATATACACATATATGTAATTATTTATGTATGTATATATATATATATATATATATATATATATATATATGTCTGTGTGTTTATAATTTCCATTTACATGGTAAACGGATATAACGAGTGAATAAAAAATCAACAACAAAGTTAAGAAATCCTAAGAACAAGAAGCCAAGTTTATTTGGCATAGTAGTTTTTACAAGTAGTGAATATCTTGAAAGACAACAGTTGATTAATTAAGAACCATGGAAAATAAAATCATAATGAAAGAAATCTCGAGCAATTCGATTTTTTCTTTCCCTTTCTACCTTTATCAAAAGTTGCCGCAACATTGAGCCCAATTGCTCTTTCCGTGGTGTCACTTCAAAAGGAAGTTCAATATAGGATTGGGTGTTTGGCCGAGCAGAAATTCTGCCAAATCCAAAAAGTAAGGAAAAGTTTATTTTCTTTACATATCGTTAGATTTCCTCATTTTTTTTTCTCGGGTGCGGAGTTATTG
>NC_090766.1:1220444-1225360 GCF_036898095.1 Palaemon carinicauda | reverse complement strand
GAAATTGTGTATCTCTCTCTCTCTCTCTCTCTCTCTCAGTTTTAATAAGTTGCATGTTTTTTGGTATATGTGAAATTGTCTCTCTCTCTCTCTCTCTCTCTCTCTCTCTCTCTCTCTCAGTTTTAATAAGTTGCATGTTTTTTGGTATATGTGAAATTGTGTATCTCACTCTCGCGCTCTCTCTCATCTTTAATAAGTTGCATGTTTTTGGTAATTGTGTATCTCTCTCTCTCTCTCTCTCTCTCTCTCTCTCACACACACACACAAACACACACACACACACACGCATAGGCTACACACACACACACACACACATATATATATATATATATATATAATATATTTATATATATATGTGTGTGTGTATGTGTGTGTACATATATAATTACTCATCTCTGACATCATTTCCAAATCCCTCACATTTCTCTAATTGTCATTCAAGCAATACTGTCCAATTCTAGGTGACCCCATTCCGTCTGTAACCTCCTTTCCCCTAATTGGACGAGCGTCAACAATATGACTTTTGACGTCTTTCAGCAAACTCGAGGCTCATTTAGCAAGTCAATCATCGGATGTATACTTTCATTTTCCAAGGTTTATTCATTTGAGGTTGATATTTCAGTGTAGGTATGATGTTTCGTCTTGTAAATATTATATATTATATATAATGTATATGTATATATATATATATATATATATCATAAATATTATGTATATATATACACACACACACACATATATATATATATATATATATATATTTATATATATATTATAAATATAATGTATATATATATATATATATGTATATATATATATATATGTATATATCATAAATATTATGTATACACACACACACACACACATATATATATATATATATATCAATATATGTATAAATACATATATTATACAGATATATATATATATACATATATATATATATTTATATATATATTATAAATATAATGTATATACACACATGTGTATATATATATATATATATATATACATATATATATATATATATATATACATATTATATTTACACCCGAAGGTTAATACTCAAAAGATATTTCCTAAAAGGTGGATAAGACAAAACCAACGGATTTATAATACCATAAAGCCCTAAAAACTGACCATACATACACATAATCAGCGACCAAAGCCCCCTCTTCACCCAAGCTAGGACCAGGGAGGGCCAGGAAATGGCAGCTGATGACTCAACAGGTAGACTTGGATGGTGAGGAAACAGACACAACTAGAAGATTGCTCGAACTCCCATCCAACAGATTGCTAGTAAAAGATGTGGTAACGTCCCTGACTGGTGAACGCCAGACTGGGGTTCGAGTCCCGCTCAAACTCGAGGTTTTTTATTTTTTTGGTCGCTGTAACCTCACCATCCTTGTTAGCTAAGGAAGGAAGGTTTGTGGGAGCCTATAGGTATATCTGCTGAGTCATCAGCAGCCATTGCCTGGCCCTACTTGGTCTTACCTTGGGTGGAGAGGCGGCTTGGGCGCTGATCATACGATAGTTTATTTATTTCTTTATTTCCTTTCCTCACTGGGCTATTTTTCCATGTTGGAGCCCTTGGGCTTATAGCATCCTGCTTTTTCCAACAAGGATTGTAGCTTAGCAAATAATAATAATAATAATAATAATAATAATAATAATAATAATAATAATAATAATAATAATGACAAACTAGACAATTAAAACAGCGGTAAATGAAAATAATAATAATAATAATAATAATAATAATAATAATAATAATAATAATAATAATAAAAATAATAATAAAACAAAACTTATCACTCAAAACAACAGAAAAAGAAAAAATACAAAATAATAATAATCATAATAATAATAATAATAATAATAATAATAATAATAATAATAATAATAATAGTAATAACAATAATAATAATAAAACAAAACTTATCACTTAAAACAGCACAAACAGAAAAACAAGAAATAATCAAAATAAGATGTAAAATTCTACAAACAACCACCATTGACACAAGACGCCTTGCTGGGCAAGACAATAGAACAGTAAGTACCGCCATTATTTTGCCCCATAAAAATCAATGATGTCTATATTACAACGAGAGAGAGTTATGGCAGAGATGAATCGCATGGCTATTTGTCAATATGGGGCCCACCCCAGAGATTATTATTATTATTATTATTATTATTATTATTATTATTGCTTGCTAGGCTACTAACCTTAGTTGGAAAAGCAGGATGCTATAAGCCAAGGGGCCCAAACAGGGAAAGTAGCCCTGTGAGGAAAGGAAGCTAGAAAATAAATAAACATTTTATAGAAATCATCATTATTATTATTATTATTATTATTATTATTATTGCTTGCTAGGCTACTAACCCTAGTTGGAAAAGCAGGATGCTATAAGCCCAGGGGCCCAAACAGGGAAAATAGCCCTGTGAGGAAAGGAAATGAGGAAATAAACATTATTATTATTATTATTATTATTATTACTTGCTAGGCAACTACCCTTAGTTGGAAAAGCAGGATGTTAAAAAGCCAGGGGCCCCAACAGGGAAAATAGCCCTGTGAGGAAAGGAAGCAAGAAAATAAAAATTTTTTTATAGAAATCGTTATTATTATTATTATTATTATTATTATTATTATTATTATTATTATTAGCTAGGCTACTAACCCTAGTTGGAAAAGCAGGATGCTATAAGGCCTGGGGCCCCAATAGGGAAAATAGCCCTGTGAGAAAAGGATATAAGGAAATAAATAAACTTTATTATTATTATTATTATTATTATTATTATTACTATTACTTGCCACGCTACAAGTCTAATTGGAAAAGCAGGATGATATAAGCCAGGGGCCCCAACAGGGAAAATAGCCCAGTGAGGAAAGGATATAAAGAAATAAATAAACTTATTATTATTATTATTATTATTATTATTATCTAAGCTACATCCTTAATTGGAAAAGCAGGATGCTATAAGCCAAGGGGCCCAAACAGGGAAAGTAGCCCAGTGAGGAAAAGAAATGAGGAAATAAACAAGAAAAGCAGGATGCTATATGCCCAGGGGCCCAAACAGGGAAAATAGCCCAGTGAGGAAAGGAAATGAGGAAATAAGCAACAAGAAAAGCAGGATGCTATAAGCCCAGGGGCCCCAGTAGGGAAAATAGCCCAGTGAGGAAAGGAAATGAGGAAATAAACAAGAAGATAAGCAGGATGCTATAAGCCCAGGGGGCCAAAACAGGGAAAATAACCCAGTGAGTAAAGGACGCTAGAAAATAAATAACAATTTTATTATTATTATTATTATTATTATTATTATTATTATTCCATGCTAGGCTACTAACCTTAGTTGGAAAAGCAGGATGATATAAAGCCAGGGGCCCCAACAGGGAAAATAGCCCTGTGAGAAAAGGATATAAGGAAATAAATAAACTTTTTTATCATTATTATTATTATTATTATTATTATTATTAGCTAAGCTACAACCCTAGTTGGAAAAGCAGGATGTTATAAGCCCATGGGCTCCAACAAGGAAAATAGCCCAGTGAGGAAAAAAAATAAGGAAATAAAACTATTATTATTATTATTGTTATCATCATTATTATTATTATTATTATTATTATTATTATTATTATTATTATTATTATTATAAATATTATTATTATTATTATCATCATTATTATTATTATTATTATTATTATTATTATTATTATTATTATTATTATTACTAGCTACGCTAAAACCCTAGTACGAAAAGCAGGATGTTATAAACTCAGGAGCCCCAAACAGGGAAAATAGCCCTGTGAGGAAAGAAAATGTGGAAATAAACAACAAGAAAAGCAGGATGCTATAAGGCCAGGGGCCCCAATAGGGAAAATAGCCCAGTGAGGAAAAGAAATGAGGAGATAAACAGCAAGAAAATCAGGATGCTATAAGTCCAGGGGCCCAACAGGGAAAATAACCCTGTGAGGAAAGGAAGCTAGGAAATGAACAAGAAAAGCAGGATGCTATAAGGCCAGGGGCTCAAACAGGGAAAATAGCCCTGTGAGGAAAGGAAATGAGGAATAAACAAAAAGATAAGCAGGAAGCTATAAGCCAAGGGGCCCAAACAGGGAAAATAGCCCAGTGAGGAAAGGAAGCTAGGAAATAAACAAGAAAAGCAGGACACTATAAGCCCAGGGGCACAAACAGGGAAAATAGCCCTGTGAGGAAAGGAAGCTAAGAAATAAACAAGAAAAGCAGGACACTATAAGCACAGGGGCCCCAACAGGGAAAGTAGCCCAGTGAGGAAAGGAAATGAGAAAATAAACAACAAGAAAGGCAGGATGATATAAAGCCAGGGGCCCAAACAGGGAAAATATCCTATTGAGGAGAGGATATAAGGAAATAAATAGACTTTTTATTATTATAATCATTATTATTATTATTTTTATTACTTGCTAGGCTAAAACCTTAGTTCGAAAAGCAGGATGTTATAAAGCCAGGGGCCCCAGCAGGGAAAATAGCCCAGTGAGGAAAAGATAAAAGGAAATAAATAAACTTTATTATTATTATTATTATTATTATTATTATTATTATTATTATTATTACTTGCTACGCTAAAACCCTAGTTGGAAAACCAGGATTCTATAAGGTCAGGGGCTACAACAGGGAAAATAGCCTAGTGAGGAAAGGATATAATGAAATAAATAAACTTTTTATTATTATTATTATTATTATTACTAGCTACGCTAAAACCTTAGTTCGAAAAGCAGGATGTTATAAAGCCAGGGGCCCCAACGGGGAAAATAGCCCTGTGAGGAAAGGAAGTTAGGAAATAAACAAGAAAAGCAGGATGCTATAAGCACAGGGGCCCCAACAGGGAAAATAGTCTGTGAGGAAAGGATATAAACAACAATTTTATAGAAATTATTA
>NC_090766.1:1210444-1215444 GCF_036898095.1 Palaemon carinicauda | reverse complement strand
ATTCCTGTCTTGTTGCAATCAAGGATCAATTCCCGATATCATTCCTATCTTGTTGCAATCAAGGATCAATTCCCTATAATTCATTCCGATCTTGTTGCAATCAAGGATGAATTCCAGATAATTCATTCCTATCTTGTTGCAATCAAAGATGAATTCCCGATAAATCATTCCTATCTTGTAGCAATCCAGAATTAATTCCCGATAATTTATTCCTATCTTGTTGCAATCAAGGACGAATTGTGGATAGTTCATTCCTATCTTGTTGCAATCAAGGATCAATTCCAAATAATTCATACCTCTCTTGTTGCAATCAAGGATCAATTCCCGATAATTCCTTCTTATCTTGTTGCAATCATGTATGAATTCCCGATAATTCATTCCTGACTTGTTGCAATCAAGCATCAATTCTCGATATATATTTCCTGTCTTGTTGCAATCGGGGATCAATTCCCGATAATTCATACCTCTCTTGTTGCAATCAAGGATAAATTCCCGATAATTCATTCCTGTCTTGTTGCAATAAAGCATCAATTCCCGATATCATTCCTATCTTGTTGCAATCAAGGACGAATTGTGTATAATTCCTTCCTATCTTGTTGCAATCAAGGACGAATTGTGTATAATTCATTCCTATCTTGTTGCAATCAAGCATCAATTCCCGATATCATTCCTATCTTGTTGCAATTAAGGACAAATTGTGTATAGTTCATTCCTATCTTGTTGCATTCAAGGATCGATTCCCAATAATTCATACCTCTCTTGTTGCAATCAAGCATCAATTCCCGATATCATTCCTATCTTGTTGCAATCAAGAATCAATTCCCGATATCATTCCTATCCTGATGCAATCAAGGATCAATTCCCAATAATTCATACCTCTCTTGTTGCAATCAAGCATCAATTCCCGATATCATTCCTATCCTGATGCAATCAAGGATCAATTCCCAATAATTCATACCTCTCTTGTTGCAATCAAGCATCAATTCCCGATATCATTCCTATCCTGATGCAATCAAGGATCAATTCCCAATAATTCATACCTCTCTTGTTGCAATCAAGCATCAATTCCCGATATCATTCCTATCCTGATGCAATCAAGGATGAAATCCCGCTGGGTAATCACATGGAAATCAACACGAAAGGAAACCGCCACCTGTTCTCGAAATAAAGAAATCTAGAACACGCTTGTATAAACTAACAAGCCTCCGGCATCAAAACCTGTCTGAAAGTAAGAATAGTTAGCAATTTCATATGTATATTTAGGGCAGTTCGCAAGTCGAGTTTTATTCTTTGATTATTGTATGCGACCTGTCAAAAATGATGGATAAATATTTGGATAGATATACACGTAAACACAACCCCCTCTCACCAGGGTATGACTATTCCACTCCCCCCTACCCGAGGGATGGGGAGAGCTGAACTTTACCAATATATGTATATATATATATATACACACACACATATATATATATATATATATACAAATATATATAAATATATATATAAATATATATACATATATATATAAATTTATATATATATATAGCCTATATATATATATATATATATATATGTATGTATGTATGTATATATATACATATAACCAAACACTTCCTCTATATCATATAGGGGATATATATATATATATATATCCAGACACTTCCTCTATATCATATAGGGGAGATAAACATCGATAAGTTTAAAAATGTAACATTATTACATTCACATTTACACTTGGCTAACTATATAACATTTTTAAGAGTTAATTTACCCAAAATATAAATAAGCTACTTCTATTTCCATTTTTTTTTTTAGTTATCTTTTTTTTTTGGGCAAAATTGTGAAAATACAGTTACCCTCTGTTCTTCTAATACTACAACTGTTTTATTACTATTATTATAATTATTACTATTATTATTATTATTATTATTATTATTATTACTTCCTAAGCTTCAACCCTAGTTGGAAAAGCAGGATGCTATAATCCCAGGGGATCCAACAGAAAAATAGCCCAGTGAGGAAAGGAAACAAGGAAAAATAGAATATATCAAGAACAGTAACATTTAAATATTACCTATATAAACTATAAAAACTTTAACAAAACAAGAAGAAGAGATATGAGACAGAATAGTGTGTCCGAGTATACCCTCAAGCAAGAGAACTCTAACCCAAGACAGTGGAAGACCATGGTACAGAGGCTATGGCACTACCCAAGACTAGAGAACAATGGTTTGATTTTGGAGTGTCCTTCTCCTAGAAGAACTGCTTACCATAGCTAAAGAGTCTCTTCTACCCTTACCAAGAGGAAAGTAGCCACTGAACTATTATAACCTAACTTGACCTGATTGCCTTTTTTCAAGGCTGGTTACCTAAGACTAGAGAACAATGGTTTGATTTTGGAGTGTCCTCCTAGAAGAGCTGTTTTCATAGCTAAAGAGTCTCTTCTACCCTTACCAAGAGGAAAGGGGCCACTGAACTATTGCAACCTAGCTTGACCTGATTGCCTTTTTTCAAGGCTGGTTACTAAGACAAAAGAACAATGGTTTGATTTTGGAGTGTCCTTCTCCTAGAAGAGCTGCTTACCATAGCTAAAGAGTCTCTTCTACCCTTACCAAGAGGAAAGGGGCCACTGAACTATTGCAACCTAGCTTGACCTGATTGCCTTTATTTCAAGGCTAGTTACTTTCCATCCAAAAGTCATGTCTGAGAGACAGCAAATTGCTTGACTGACACTTTTCTAAGTCAGAAGAAAACATTTCACTCCAGATATGGCAGAAAAACCTGTTTATCGAAGCCTGAGAAATAAATAAATAAATAAAATACAAAATATATGTCAACGGAACTACTTTCTAACGTATAATAGGTAACGTTGGAATAAGAAAAGAATATATATTATTTAAGATTTGGAGAATTGAATTTATAGATAAATTTGGTTTTGAAATCTGACTCGATTCTTGATCTGTACATTGATTAAGATGATGTTTTTGGTGATTTCTTATTAGGATTATTTAGTCAAAGAAACTGGATCCGATACAATAGAAAGCAATTAAGCAAATAGATATTATTAAAGCTACAGGAAAGGACTCAATAATTATAAGTCTGTTTTAGATTTTCTTTTGTATGATATAAAGCAAGTCTCTGGATATATATATATATATATATATATATAAATTTTTATATATATATATATATATATATATATAACTATTTATATATATATAAATATATATATAAATATTTATATATATATATATAAATATATACATATATACATATATATATATATATATATATATATATTTATATATATAAATATATATATATATATATATATATATAAATATATATATATATATATATATATATACACAGTATATACCTTTCCTAACTCGCCTAGCGGCAACCACTCAAAAACCACAATCTCCCACAAATTTCCCAAACTGCCGTGTTGTACTTAGGAAAAGGGGAATCTATGTGTATGTGCATGCGTTATATACACATCTACCTAACCCTTTATCCCACATTTTCAACGGGTCGCTTACACCAGTAAAACATAATTAATGAACTAGAAATTGCTAATAAAAACCACGAAGTCATTTAGTACCTCGGTCCGAAGAGCCGTTAAACGCATTCCGAGGAATCGTTAACTCGCTTTACGACACTCGCTTTACGACACTCGCTTTACGACACAGAGGTCCCTTTTATGGGGCAAAGAAGAACTATAATTGAACGACTGATCTCATAAGTAATGATTTTAATTGGTTTTTTATATGCCGTCTTTTCGCGAGTGCTTGATTCCTTATATCAATTTAGGAGGGATGAACAGAATATCAATACGTTATTAAATTAATAATATATGGGGAGTAAATATATTCATAAATATAACAGCAATAACGAAAAATGCAGCCGTTTCTAGTCCACTGCAGGACAAGGGCCTCAGATATATCTTTATTCTTGTCTGGGATTTCGCTAGTAAATACATTATCAAATTAATAACATATGGGGAGTAAATATATTCATATATTCAAGAAAAAACATTAACACAAATGCAGCCGTTTCTATTCCAGTTCAGGACAAAGGCCTCAGATATATCTTTATTCTTGTCAGGGATTCCGCTAGTAAATAGATTATTAAATATATAATATATGTGGAGTAAATATATTCATATATTCAAGAAAAACATTAACACAAATGCAGCCGTTTCTATTCCAGTTCAGGACAAAAGCCTCGGATATATCTTTATTCTTGTCTGGGATTTCGTTAGTAAATACATTATCAAGTAAATAATATATGTGGAGTAAATATATTCATATATTCAAGAAAAACATCAACATAAAAGCAGTCGTTTCTAGTCCACTATAGAACAAAGGATTTAAAAAATGTCATTATTATTGTCTGAGGTTTGGGTAGTAAATACATTATCAAATATATAATATATGTGGAGCAAATATATTCACTTATACAACAACAATAACAACGAAAAATGCAGTCGTGTCTAGTCCACTGCAGGACAAAGGACTCAAAAAGGGCATTATTATTGTCTGAGGTTTGGCTAGTAAATACATTATCAAGTAAATAATATATGTGGAGTAAATATATTCAACAAAAACATCTATATAAAAGCAGTCGTTTCTAGTCCACTATAGAACAAAGGACTATAAAGTCATTATTCTTGTCTGGGGTTTGGCTAGTAAATACATTATCAGAAAAATAATATATGTGAAGTAAATATATTCATATATACAACAACAACAAATGCAGTCGTTTCTAACCCACTGCAGGACAAGGGCCTCAGATATATCTTTATTCTTGTCTGGGGTTTGGCTAGTAAATACATTATCAAATAAATAATATATGTGAAGTAAATATATTCTCTACTTACATTCCTATCAATATGATTAATTCTCTTCTTACATTCCTATCAATATGATTAATTCTCGTTTTCACATCAACATAATTAATTCTCTCCATACTTTCCCATCAATATAATTAATTCTCTC
>NC_090766.1:1200444-1205444 GCF_036898095.1 Palaemon carinicauda | reverse complement strand
ATATGATGGATGATGAGTCTGATGAAGATGAAGTCAGTTATTAAGGAGACTTCATTGGAGTATCAAAAGGATGCTTGGATTAAATGCTAAGTTGATGCCCTCACAACTTTGTGAAAGGAATAGTATCTTCTTCTTTTTCTTCTTTTTTTTTTTTTAGGCTTAAGGTTTTTTTTTTTTTTAGGATTAAGGTTTTTTTTTTTTAGGCTTAAGGACTGGCTATGCAGGTGAAGAAACTCTGGTACTGATGAAAGAGCGCGTGTTGTTTGGGTGGGGAAAATGACGCTTGGCTTCACCAACCGGCTAAAATTTAACGCTTGGCTTCACCGTACTGCCCACTTTGCTTCACCGACCGGCGCAACAATGACGCTGGACTTCACCACCTGGACTACAATGGCGCTTGGCTTCACCGCCTGGCCAAAAAATGGCGCTTGGCTTCACAGCCTGGCCCGCTTGGCTTCATCGCCCGGCACAACAATGGCGCTTGGCTTCACCGCCTGGCCTGCTTGGCTTCACCGCCCGGCCATGAAATGGCGCTTGGCTTCACCGCCCGGCCAAATAATGGCGCTTGGCTTCACCACCTGGCCCGCTTGGCTTCATCGCCCGGCACAACAATGGCGCTTGGCTTCACCGCCCGGCCATAAAATGGCGCTTGGCTTCACCGCCCGGCCAAATAATGGCGCTTGGCTTCACCACCTGGCCCGCTTGGCTTCATCGCCCGGCACAACAATGGCGCTTGGCTTCACTGCCTGGCCTGCTTGGCTTCACCGCCCGGCCATAAAATGGCGCTTGGCTTCACCGCCTGGCCTACAATGGCGCTCGGCTTCACCACCTGGCCCGCTTGGCTTCATCGCCCGCACAACGGTAGCGCTTAGGATTGTTGAATTATTCTTTTTTTTTTTTTAGGTTTAAGGTTTTTTTTTTTAGGTTTAAGAACTGGCTATGCAGGTGAAGAACCTCTAATAATGATGAATGAGTGAGGAAAATTACTTTTGGCTTCACCACCTGGCCCGCTTGGCTTCATCGCCCCGGCACAACAATGGCGCTTGGCTTCACCGCCTGGCTGCTTGGCTTCACCGCCCGGCACAACAATGGCGCTTGGCTTCACCGCCTGGCCCGCTTGGCTTCATCGCCCGGCACAACAAATGGCGCTTGGCTTCATCGCCTGGCCTGCTTGGCTTCACCGCCCGGACAAAAAATGGCGCTTGGCTTCACCGCCTGGCCCGCTTGGCTTCATCGCCCGGCACAACAATGGCGCTTGGCTTCACCGCCTGGCCTGCTTGGCTTCACCGCCCGGCCAAAAAATGGCGCTTGGCTTCACCGCCTGGCCCGCTTGGCTTCATCGCCCGGCACAACAATGGCGCTTGGCTTCACCGCCTGGCCTGCTTGGCTCACCGCCCGGCCAAAAAATGGCGCTTGGCTTCACCGCCTGGCCCGCTTGGCTTCATCGCCCGGCACAACAATGGCGCTTGGCTTCACCGCCTGGCCTGCTTGGCTTCACCCGCCCGGCCAAAAAATGGCGCTTGGCTTCACCGCCTGGCCCCGCTTGGCTTCATCGCCCGGCACAACAATGGCGCTTGGCTTCACCGCCTGGCCTGCTTGGCTTCACCGCCCGGCCAAAAAATGGCGCTTGGCTTCACCGCCTGGCCCGCTTGGCTTCATCGCCCGGCACAACAATGGCGCTTGGCTTCACCGCCTGGCCTGCTTGGCTTCACCGCCCGGACAAAAAATGGCGCTTGGCTTCACCGCCTGGCCCGCTTGGCTTCATCGCCCGGCACAACAATGGCGCTTGGCTTCACCGCCTGGCCTGCTTGGCTTCACCGCCTGGCTGCTTGGCTCACCGCCCGGCCAAAAAATGGCGCTTGGCTTCACCGCCTGGCCCGCTTGGCTTCATCGCCCGGCACAACAATGGCGCTTGGCTTCACCGCCTGGCCTGCTTGGCTTCACCGCCCGGCCAAAAAATGGCGCTTGGCTTCACCGCCTGGCCCGCTTGGCTTCATCGCCCGGCACATCAATGGCGCTTGGCTTCACCACCTGGCCTGCTTGGCTTCACCGCCCGGCCAAAAAATGGCGCTTGGCTTCACCGCCTGGCCCGCTTGGCTTCATCGCCCGGCACAACAATGGAGCTTGGCTTCACCGCCTGGCCTGCTTGGCTTCACCGCCCGGCCAAAAAATGGCGCTTGGCTTCACCGCCCGGCCAAAAATGGCGCTTGGCTTCACCGCCCGGCAAAAAAATGGCGCTTGGCTTCACCGCCCGGCCAAAAAATGGCGCTTGGCTTCACCCCCCGGCCAAAAAATGGCGCTTGGCTTCACCCCCGGCCAAAAAATGGCGCTTGGCTTCATCGCCCGGCCGAAAAATCGCGCTTGGCTTCACCACCTGGCCTACAATGGCGCTCGGCTTCACCGCCTGGCCAACTTGGCTTAACCGCCCGGTCTAAACATGGCGCTAGGCTTCACCACCTGGCCCAACAATGACCCTTGGCTTCACCACAAAATTTCAAATGTCATCAATCACGACTGACCACTAATAAGCTAGCTGGAATGAGGAGAGTTGGCTGAAAGCTATTTCAGAAGGAAGGGCAACCTCTGGCGCGGCGGAAAAACCCGTAAGTTCAATGCCCAGAATGCTGAAGTAGGTTTCAAATTGCTTCTCAAAGTAATCCAATTCATATACAAGTCATGACACCAATAATAAGCTAGCTGCAATGAGGGAAGTTGACCGAAAGCTATTTCAGAAGGAAGGGCAACCTCTGGCGCGGCGGAAAAACCCGTAAGTTCAATGCCCAGAATACTGAAGTAGGTTTCAAATTGCTTCTCAAAGTAATCCAATTCATATACAAGTCATGACACCAATAATAAGCTAGCTGCAATGAGGGAAGTTGACCCGAAAGCTATTTCAGAAGGAAGGGCAACCTCTGGCGCGGCGGAAAAACCCGTAAGTTCAATGCCCAGAATGCTGAAGTAGGTTTCCAAATTGCTTCTCATAGTAATCCAATTCATATACAAGTCATGACACCAATAATAAGCTAGCTGTAATGAGGGAAGTTGACCGAAAGCTATTTCAGAAGGAAGGGCAACCTCTGGCGCGGCGGAAAAACCCGTAAGTTCAATGCCCAGAATGCTGAAGTAGGTTTCAAATTGCTTCTCAAAGTAATCCAATTCATATACAAGTCATGACACCAATAATAAGCTAGCTGCAATGAGGGAAGTTGACCGAAAGCTATTTCAGAAGGAAGGGCAACCTCTGGCGCGGCGGAAAAACCCGTAAGTTCAATGCCCAGAATGCTGAAGTAGGTTTCAAATTGCTTTCTCAAAGTAATCCAATTCATATACAAGTCATGACACCAATAATAAGCTAGCTGCAATGAGGGAAGTTGGCCGAAAGCTATTTCAGAAGGAAGGGCAACCTCTGGCGCGGCGGAAAAACCCGTAAGTTCAATGCCCAGAATGCTGAAGTAGGTTTCAAAATTGCTTCTCAAAGTAATCCAATTCATATACAAGTCATGACACCAATAATAAGCTAGCTGCAATGAGGGAAGTTGGCCGAAAGCTATTTCAGAAGGAAGGGCAACCTCTGGCGCGGCGGAAAAACCCGTAAGTTCAATGCCCAGAATGCTGAAGTAGGTTTCAAATTGCTTCTCAAAGTAATCCAATTCATATACAAGTCATGACACCAATAATAAGCTAGCTGCAATGAGGAAGTTGGCCGAAAGCTATTTCAGAAGGAAGGGCAACCTCTGGCGCGGCGGAAAAACCCGTAAGTTCAATGCCCAGAATGCTGAAGTAGGTTTCAAATGTCTTCTCAAAGTAATCCAATTCATATACAAGTCATGACACCAATAATAAGCTAGCTGCAATGAGGGAAGTGGCCGAAAGCTATTTCAGAAGGAAGGGCAACCTCTGGCGCGGCGGAAAAACCCGTAAGTTCAATGCCCAGAATGCTGAAGTAGGTTTCAAATTGCTTCTCAAAGTAATCCAATTCATATACAAGTCATGACACCAATAATAAGCTAGCTGCAATGAGGGAAGTTGGCCGAAAGCTATTTCAGAAGGAAGGGCAACCTCTGGCGCGGCGGAAAAACCCGTAAGTTCAATGCCCAGAATGCTGAAGTAGGTTTCAAATTGCTTCTCAAAGTAATCCAATTCATATACAAGTCATGACACCAATAATAAGCTAGCTGCAATGAGGGAAGTTGGCCGAAAGCTATTTCAGAAGGAAGGGCAACCTCTGGCGCGGCTGAAAAACCCGTAAGTTCAATGCCCAGAATGCTGAAGTAGGTTTCAAATTGCTTCTCAAAGTAATCCAATTCATATACAAGTCATGACACCAATAATAAGCTAGCTGCAATGAGGGAAGTTGGCCGAAAGCTATTTCAGAAGGAAGGGCAACCTCTAGCGCGGCGGAAAAACCCGTAAGTTCAATGCCCTGAATGCTGAAGTAGGTTTAAAATTGCTTCTCTAAGTAATCCAACTTATATACAAGTCGTGAGTTATCATAAGACATTCATGAAGTACTGATGAATTTTGAATTGATATGAAAAATAAATAGAAATAGGGAGGGAAGGAAGAAGGGTCGTGGGAACCAAGCCTACAATAATGGATGTAGGCAAAACCCACCTGATGAGCCCCTTGGTAAGGGCGAAACCCTTATATATGTCACTTTGGTAATAGTATGTAGTAATCAATTTATATGTATATATATATATATATATATATGTATATATGTATATATATATATATATATATATGTACTATATATATATATATATATATGTATATATATATATATATACATATATATATGTATATATATATATATATATGCATGGATATTTGCACATTAACGCAGACACACATGAAGGCCCACACCACCATAGAGATTATCCGTATAACTTTCATCTGAAGGGAGTGTCTCAATAGAATCCCGTTGACTTTTGACTGTAGGCAATTGGAGGGCAGTGCCTACAGCCTCAAGTATTCTAAGCCAGCCGAATTTGATGGAA
>NC_090766.1:1187684-1199944 GCF_036898095.1 Palaemon carinicauda | reverse complement strand
CATTATAAAAATTGAGTATAGCTGTCCAAACAAACAGACGGAGAAACACATCGATATATTATCTCCCCATCGTTATCATCTGTCCTTCGTATCTCCTTTGTATCTCTTCCTACGCCTCGTTGATCATCCTGTCTCTCCTTTTAGTCCTTAGGAGATAGAAAGTAAGATATAAGGATATCTGGCAAGGTGGAATTAATTGTTGTAGCCGTTGGTTCAAATTTTCAAGTAGAGGGGCACCTTGACCTTTGACCTTTGACCTTGACATGTATTAATTGGCGTGGATTTTCATACACTCGAATATGAACCAAGTTTGAAGTCTCTGTGACAACGATGTCCAAACTTATGGCTGATTACGTGAATTGGGCATTTTGCTTGACCTTGACCTTTAACCTTAACATGCATTAATTGACGTGATTTTCATACACTCGAATGTGAACCAAGTTTGAAGTCTCTGTGTCAACGATGTCCAAACTTATGGCTGATTACATGAATTGGGCATTTTGCTTGACCATGACCTTTGACCTTAACATGTTTTAATTGGCGTGGATTTTCATACATTCAAATATGAACCAAATTTGAAGTCTCTGTGACAACGATGTCCAAATTATGGCTGATTACGTAAATGGGATATTTTGCTTGGCCGTGACCTTAACCTTTAACCATGACCTTCCAAAATTTAATCATTTCTAGCTTTTTACATAACAGTTAATCCCTGCAAGTTTCATTACTTTACTATGAAAAATGTGTCCAGGAAGCTGTTCACAAACAAACAAATACACACAAACAAGGGGCCAAAACATAACCTCTATCCAACTTCGTTGGCGGAAGTAATAATGCTTAATAAACACTACATTGCGAAAATACACGAAAACAAGTAAATCACCTTTTATCAGTTGTATGATCGATTGTAAACATGCTATGCTTCGCAAGCTATATCGCTCCCTATCAAAGTGATAACCATCTATGTACATACATATATACATAAGACCCTCCACATTCCTCCGACTGTTCACTTATGTCATTTTGTATCTGCTTCTGTTATACTTTATTCATGTATTCGACCAGACGAGCTTCTAACCATTACTCATTGTTGCTTTGTCCTGCCATTCGAAGATCTGCTTATCTCTGCTTGAATTGCATGCATGAATGTGTGTGTAGATTGCATTATTAAGTTGCTGCGAGGGCTAGAAGGAGACTCTCTCTCTCTCTCTCTCTCTCTCTCTCTCTCTCTCTTGTTGTAGATTGCATTATTAAGTTGCTCAGAGGGCCAGAAGAGGACTCTCTCTCTCTCTCTCTCTCTCTCTCTCTCTCTCTCTTGTTGTAGATTGCATTATTAAGTTGCTCAGAGGGCCAGAAGAGGACTCTCTCTCTCTCTCTCTCTCTCTCTCTCTCTCTCTTCTTCTTCTTCTTCTTCTTGTAGAATGCATTATTAAGTTGCTCAGAGGGCCAGAGGGAGGCCCCCCTCTCTCTCTCTCTCTCTCTCTCTCTCTCTCTCTCTTCTTCTTCTTCTTCTTCTTCTTCTTCTTCTTCTCCTTCTTCTTGTAGATTGCATTAAGTTGCTG
This sequence comes from Palaemon carinicauda, assembly GCF_036898095.1. Lineage (NCBI taxonomy): Eukaryota > Metazoa > Arthropoda > Malacostraca > Decapoda > Palaemonidae > Palaemon > Palaemon carinicauda. The sequence continues at coordinate 1,198,382 of NC_090766.1, read as the reverse complement.
CGAGGGTCAGAGGAAGGCCCTCTCTCTCTCTCTCTCTCTCTCTCTCTCTCTCTCTTCTTCTTCTTCTTCTTCTTCTTCTCCTTCTTGTAGATTGCATTAAGTTGCTGCGAGGGTCAGAGGAAGGCCCGCTCGCTCTCTCTCTCTCTCTCTCTCTCTCTCTCTCTCTCTCTCTCTATCTTCTTCTTCTTCTTCTCCTCGCTCTAGTAGTAATAGTAGTAGTAGTAGTAGTGTAAATATATATAATGTTGACTTGTGTATGATTATACATCTTAAAATCTCTCTCTCTCTCTCTCTCTCTCTCTCTCTCTCTCTCTGTACAATTATTATTAGAAATATTTTGTGGAAACATATCTGATCAATATTTTCCAGACCTCTCTCTCTCTCTCTCTCTCTCTCTCTCTCTCTCTCTTTCTGTACAATTATTATTAGAAGCATTATTTTGTGGAAACGTATCTGATTAATATTTTTCAGACCTCTCTCTCTCTCTCTCTCTCTCTCTCTCTCTCTCTCTCTCTCTCTTGTGAGGAGGCCAATTATCTAGATAGTACGACTGCTCTGTCTCGATCCTCAGACTGATAACTGAAGGTATGCTTTGCGTGATAACTAGATCATTGATGGTCTCTTTAGATTAAAGGTTAGAATTTGATTTCGAATGTAGACGTTGCTTGGGTAATTTTCTATTGCTTTTGTTTGCTCTACCTCTGTTTTACTATGCATTGGTTGTTTTTGTTGTTTTTCCTGGTGTGTTTTACTTTGCATTGTTTGTTGTTGTTGTTTTTCCTTGTGTGTTTTACTTTCCATTGTTTGTTATTACCTTGGTCAACCTCATTGCGGCAAAGGTTATGTTTTGATAGGCGTATGTTTATATGTCTGTGTTTGTGATTCGCATAACTCAAAAATTAGTTGACCGATGTGTGTTTCTGATTCGCATAAATCAAAAATTATTTGACCGATGTGTTTCTGATTCGCATAAATCAAAAATTATTTGACCGATGTGTTTCTGATTCGCATAAATCAAAAATTATTTGACCGGATGTGTTTCTGATTCGCATAACTCAAAAATTATTTGACCCATGTGTGTTTGTGATTCGCAGAACTCAAAAATAATTTGACCGATGTGTGTTTGTGATTCGCAGAACTCAAAAAGTATTTGACCGATGTGTGTTTGTGATTCGCATAAATCGAAAATTATTTGACCGATGTTTGGTTGTGATTCGCATAACTCAAAAATTATTTGACCAATGTGAGTTTGTGATTTGCATAACTCAAAAATAATTTGACCGATGTGTGTTTGTGATTCGCATAACTCAAAAACTATTTGACCGAATCTCATGAAATTTAGTGGGATGATTGACCATGCTCCAAGGACAATTTGATTAGAATATGAAAGTGATGGGGTCAAACGTCAAGGCCAAGGTCACGAAAAGGTAAAAAACGTCTTTTTGTCACATCGTGGCTAATTTTTATATGATTTGCATGAAACTAGTGCCAAAATGTGCATAATTCAATTTCCTATCTTCTGATGTGTTATGGGATCAAATATTCATAACATCAGTTTCCTCGGTGAGAAAAGTGGCGATGGCGAAGGTATGCGTTACACCGAGTGCCCGTTCTAGTTTACTTTGCATTGTCTGTTGTATTCACTATCTCTATTTTACAGTGTTTGTTGTTTTACTAAAAGTCTTCCTTTATTTTATTAATGAAAGACTACAGAATTCTCAGTGTCGAAAAGGCTGGGAAAAAGTGGTATGCTTCATATCTCAATTCGTTACTCATAATGATTTTACTCCTGTTGTTTTTATTGTCATTGCAGTAAATTTGAGTTTGTATAGTTGTATGTTATGAATGAATCATTTTCGTATCTATCTGTGTATCTGTCTATCTATCTACAGTATATATATATATATATATATATATATATTTATATATATATATATATATACTGTATATATATATATATATATACTGTATATATATACTGTACAGTATATATATATATATATATATACTGTATATATATATATATATATATGTATACTGTATATATATACTGTACAGTATATATATATATATATATATATTTCTTGATGTTTCTGCTTTGTGTCACCAAACCATTAACCCGTTCTTGAAATTTTTTAGTATATACGAAATTAATAGGATATTCGGCCGTTTGAGTGGCCTTGGTGGAGGTATGCTCTCTACTCAAACGATCTTGTTCACTTTTTAAGTGGTAAAAGGTTTACCTTACACTTTTTGATTAGATGGAATTCTCTATCTTACACGTTTCTTCTTATTTCTTTTTCTCCTTTTCATTTGTCTTTGTATTTTAAAAATTATATACGTAAATTAATTGTTTAGGGTTGTGGTGGCCCATGTAGCAACGTCTCTGATTGGTGAACGCCAGACTGGGGTTCGAGTCCCGCTCAAAACTCGTTAGTTCCTTTGGTCGTTGCAAACTCATCCACCTTGTGAGCTAAGGATGGAGGTTTGTGGGAGCCTATAGGTCTATCTGCTAAGTCATGAGCAGCCATTGCCTGGTCCCCCTTGATCCTAGCTTGGATGGAGAGGGGGCTTGGTCGCTGATCGTATGTATAGATGGTCAGTCTCTAGGACATTGTCCTGCTTGATAGGGCATTGTAACTATCCCTTGCCTCTGCCATTCATGAGTGGCCTTTAAACCTTTCAACCTGGGGTCGCAACAGCTTTGGTCAATGCCTCCTGGGTTATACAGTGGTAACGTGCTCGCCTAGCATTCACAATGCGACAGATCGATCCCAGCATTAAGCGGTTTACTGGGGAGGCCACTGCTGTCCTTGGGCACCACGGTGGGGGGATTGGGCTTGCCCGGCTGACGTTCTGGTGAGCATCTATTCTAATGAAACTGAAACTAGAAATCTTTAACTTTAACGATGCCAAGTCCATTAATTGAGAAAAAAAAATCATCTGTTAAGGATTAAAGGATTTAAAGGCCACTCATGAATGGCAGAGGCAAGGGACAGTGACATTCCTCTATCAAGCGGGACAATGCCCTAGAGACTGACCATATTACATATGATCAGCGCCCAAGCCCCCCCCTCTCCACCCAAGCTAGGACCAAGGAGGGCCAGGCAATGGCTGCTGATGACTCAGCAGATAGATCTATAGGCTCCCCCAAACTCAGCATCCTTAGCTCACAAGGATGGTGAGGTTGCAGCGACCAAAGGAACTAACGAGTTTGAGCGAGATTCGAACCCCAGTGTGGCAATCACCAGGCAAGGAAGCTACCACCTCAGCGCCCAAGCGCCCTCTCCACCCAAGCTAGGACCAAGGAGTGCCAGGCATTGGCTGCTGATGACTCACTAGATAGATCTATAGGCTCCTCCAAACCCAGCATCCTTAGCTCATAAGGATGGTGAGGTCGCAGCGACCAAAGGAACTAAAGAGTTTGAGAGGGATTCGAACCCCAGTCTGGCAATCACCAGGCAAGGACGCTACCTCCTCAGCGCCCAAGGGCCCTCTCCACCCAAGCTAGGACCAAGGAGGGCCAGGCAATGGCTTATGATGACTCAACAGATAGATCTATAAGCTCCCCAAACTCAGCATCCTTAGCTCACAAGGATGGTGAGGCTGCAGCGACCAAAGGCACTAACGAGTTTGAGAGGGATTCGAACCCCAGTCTGGCAATCACCAGGCAAGGACGCTACCTCCTCAGCGCCCAAGGGCCCTCTCCACCCAAGCTAGGACCAAGGAGGGCCAGGCGATGGCTGCATCCCAAACTCAGCATCCTTAGCTCACAAGGATGTTGAGATTGCAGCGACCAAAGAAACTAACGAGTTTGAGCGGGATTCGAACCTCAGTCTGGCAACCACCAAGCCACCACAACCCATAAATGCAGGCCATAAATGCCATAACGGGAGAATACATTCGTTTTTATGGTAATTGGCGCAATTTAAATTAAAGCGTTAGACGGGCTGTTAATGCCAAAAAAAAAAAGCAATTAATTTTTTTACAACATCAATGCTTTGTGCTTTGCAACTATTGTTAACAGGTACATTGTGTCGGACAATAGCTCTCTCGAGTTGTCTATTGTTAAACCAGTCGGTATTTTCTTTTCTTTTTCTTTTTTTTCTTTTGGTATTATGCACCATTGTCTTCTAACTTGCTTATATTCCACTATTATTATTCTTATTCTCTTGTTATTCCTTTTTCTTATTGGCATAATGCTTCTAACATGCTTATATTCCACTATTATTATTCTTATTCTCTTGTTATTCCTTTTTCTTATTGGCATAATGCTTCTAACATGCTTATATTCCACTATTATTATTCTTATTCTCTTGTTATTCCTTTTTATTATTGACATAATGTCTTGTACTGTCTCTTTCTTTTCTTATTTAGATGATTTAAACATTTTGAATAATGTTGATAATAATTCCGTATATTTTTTTTCTCTTAAATTTCGTCAAGAAAATTTTCTTTGTTTTTCTGATTTCTGTCAAGTTTTACTTATCGTTTTTTTTTTTTTTTTTTTTTTTTTTTTTCGTACGTAGATAATTTAAACATTTTGAATAATGTTGATAATAATTCCGTATATTTTTTTTTTCTCTTAAATTTCGTCAAGAAAATTTTCTTGTTTTTCCGGATTTCTGTCAAGTTTTATTTATCGTTTTTTTTTGTATTCTTTGTTTTTTCATTTTTCTTTATTTGATTTTTCGTTGCCTTCTTTGTCTTCTCGTTTCCTTGTTCATGTTGCTTCTTCTCCTTCATTCGCTAAATTTCATTGTTTTGTTTTTTTGTTGCCTTCTTCGTCTTCTCGTTTCCTTGTTCATGTTGCTTCTCCTCCATTCGCAGGATTTCATTATCTTGTCTTATATTATCGCTATCTCTCTTTCTCTCTTCATCGTTTTTATTTTTAGGTTTTCATATTCGTTTCTGTTGTGTCTTCTCTCATTTATCGCCCAGTTATTTTCCTTTCTCTTCTTATTTTTATTCGTAGTACAGACTTCCATTATCTTTTCTTACATTATCTCTGTTTCTTTCTCTGTTTCTTTCTCACCTCATCTTATTTTTAAATTTCCATATTTATTTTTGTTTTGTCTGTTCCTTTTATTTATGTTTTTTTTTTTCATTCTTCATTCTCAAGACTGTATAGTCTGTTTACAGTGATATTAATTACCTCCGCCAACGAAGTTTGAAGGAGGTTATGTTTTAACCCCTGTTTGTGTGTTTGTTTGTCTGTGAACAGCTTCCTGGCCACAATTTTCATCGTAGAGTAATGAAACTTACAGGGATTAACTATTATGTAAAAAGCTGGAGTTTTTTAAATTTTGGAAGGTCAATGTCAAAGGTCAAGGTCATACTTAAGCAAAATGTCCAATTCACGTAATCAGCCATAAGTTTGGACATCGTTATCACTGTGATTTCAAACTTAGTTCATATTTGAGTGTATGAAAATATACGTCAATTAATACATTTTAAGGTCAAAGGTCAAGGTCGAGCAAAAGATCGCAAAATAAGCTGCTGCGGTGGAGGTCTGCGCTCTACTGAGTGCTCCTCTAGCGAGAAAGTAGTCATAACATGGAGAGAGAGAGAGAGAGAGAGAGAGAGAGTGGCGTGTATGTGCATATCTATTTAAATATTTAGCCATCAGTTTTGACGGGTCTCGTACACTAGTATTAATACGTCGATCTTTGGCTAGGAAAGGTATAAAATTTTTGTTACCAATAATATATATATATATATATATATATTTGTGTTTATGTATATGTATATACATACATATATATATATATATACTGTATATATATATATATATATATATATGTGTTTATATGTATATACATACATACATATATATATATATATATATTATATATGTATATATATATATATATATATATATTTATATATAACTAGTAAGATTTTCGCTTCTGGCAAGCTTAAGTTTAAGGATGAAGAGGACAGCAAGAAGACTTCGGATCATCTTTCATATTTATGCTACACACCAACGTTGGTGTAGAATAAATATTTATATATATATATATTCTTTTTTTACATCCTCTCATTTCTTGATTTTTATTTCTATTGTCTTAATATTGATTTATTTTCCCTGATATATCAAGAGGTTAATTGAGACGAGTAACCCTAATTTTTTATCTTATATAAATAACTTACTTTCTTTTATCAACTGAGAGACACCAGGCCCTCCAACTGTGACATCGTGTCTCTGTTAAACAAGATTTGTTGACATAATTAGGTCAGACAAGATCTTGTCGTTTGCTCTAAATCCACATATTTATTTACCTTTTACTCTTGATATTTAACCTTGCAACCTTCAGTGGAGGTATTTGAAGGTTTATCTATATACCAAGGTAAAAGGGGACTTTTCTTTTTTTTACTCTTGATATTTAACCTTGCAACCCTCAGTGGAGGTATTTGAAGGTTTATTTATATACTAAGGTAAAAGGGGACTTTTTTTTTTAGCTCCTTCCAGCCTGACGAAGGGATTTAGCCGAGTTTTGTTAGTACTGCTAGGGTGGCACATACTGTAGGTTTTATTTACTTACCTTTTACTCTTGGTATTTAACCTTGCAACCTTCAGTGGAGGTATTTGAAGGTTTATCTATATACCATGGTAAAAGGGGACTTTTCTTTTAGCTCCTTCCAGCCTGACGAAGGGATTTATCTGAGTTTGGTAGGTACTGCTAGGTTGGCACATACTGTAGGTTTTATTTACTTACCTTTTACTCTTGATGTTTAACCTTGCAACCTTCAGTGGAGGTATTTGAAGGTTTATCTATATACCATGGTAAAAGGGGACTTTTCTTTAGCTCCTCCCAGCCTGACGAAGGGATTTATCTGAGTTTGGTAGGTACTGCTAGGTTGGCACATACTGTAGGTTTTATTTACTTACCTTTTACTCTTGATGTTTAACCTTGCAACCTTCAGTGGAGGTATTTGAAGGTTTATCTATATACCACGGTAAAAGGGGACTTTTCTTTTAGCTCCTTCCAGCCTGACGAAGGGATTTATCTGAGTTTGGTAGGTACTGCTAGGTTGGCACATACTGTAGGTTTTATTTACTTACCTTTTACTCTTGATGTTTAACCTTGCAACCTTCAGTGGAGGTATTTGCAGGTTTATCTATATACCAAGGTAAAAGGGGGACTTTTCTTTTAGCTCCTCCCAGCCTGACGAAGGGGATTCAGCTGAGTTTGGTTGGTACTGCTTGGTTGGCACATAGATTTAAAGGCCACTCATGAATGCAGAGGTAAGGAAGAGTGACATTGCCCTATATACATATGATCAGATCTGAAAAAAAGAAGAAAGGGGAACTTTTCTTCGCTTCGCTCCTCCCAGCCTGACGAAGGGATTCAGCCGAGTTTGGTTGGTACTGCTAGGGTGCCACATTGGTTAGGTTTAAAGGCCACTCATGAATGGCAGAAGCTAGGGATAGTGACATTGCCCTAGCAAGCAGGACAATGCCTTAGAGACTGACCATATATACATATGATCAGCGCCCACGCCCCCCCTCTCCATCCAAGCTAGGACCAGCCAGTGCCAGGTAATGGCTGCTGGTGACTCAGCAGGTAGACCTATAGGCTCCCCGATATCCCACATCCCTAGCACACAAGAATGTTGAGATTACAGACACTATAGAAACTAACGAGTTTGAGTTGAACTCGAACCCCAGTCTGGCGAGCGCCAGCCAGGGGACGCCTTCAATAGGCCACCATAGATCTATAGTCCATTTCTTTTAGCGATGCATATTTGCACCGACTCGCAGCGGTGCCCTTTTAGCTCGGAAAAGTTTCCGGATCGCTGATTGGTTGGACAAGATAATTCTAACCAACCAGCGATCAGGAAACTTTTCCGAGCTAAAAGGGCACCGCCGCGAGTCGGTGCAAATATGCATCGCTAAAAGAAATGGACTATAGTATAATAAATATTATTTGATTCCATTTTACTCTTGTTACAGTCACTTTGTAATCATCAATAAAGGAACGTGCAGATAGGTAAAGATAAAAACAAATATTCTATTGTAATAAATAAAATGAAATTGGAAAAGATTTGATTGGAAGTAAAAGTATTTTTTTCACTTTAAGAATTATTTTTTTTCGTAAATCTTGTTCCTCATTATTCATTCAGATGATTTTGCTTTTCCAAAGATTTTTCCTTTTTAAGATTTTTTATCTTTTTTTTTTACCTTTTTTTACATGTGCCTCTTCTTGCAAGTTTGATAATATCTCCCCTTTGAACCCAGATTTAGTGTGAGTAGTCATTTTCATTTGACCTTATTGGTTGTGTTAAAGCTGCTGTCTGCAGTATTTCACATCTTCTCTTAATACTTATTAATATTATCTCAGGTCTTCTATTAATTGTCATTCTTCATTCCAAAGGAAAGATTTTGCAATGTTCATTTGTATAGATTTGGAGAAATATTATTTTTAGTAGTTAGTAGGACTTTTAATTCAAAATATATTGGCACGTCATAAGTATTTTGAATGTTATCATTTACGAACTCTTCTTCAACCTACCATAACCTTTGACTCGCCAAACCACACATGCAGACATACACACGCACATGCACACACACATATATGTATATATAAATATATATATATATATATATATGTATGTGTGTGTGTATATATGTCTATGTATGTATATATATATATATATGTGTATATATATATATATATATATGCTTACATCACATATAGCCTACACACACACACACACACATATATATATAATATACATATGTGTGTGTAATGTGTGTACATATATATATATATATATATATATGTATATATATATATATATACAGTATATATATATATATATATACTGTATATATATGTATATATACAGTATATATATATATATATATATACATACAGTATATATATATATATATATAAATCTATTCAAATGAATACTTGAAGATGCTTACATACATAAAAAAGTCATATCAGCAGTTTACAATCATGTACAATAGCTTCATAATGCATGCTATTGGCACATACTGGTTAATTATAAATATTTTAATCACCTTTTTTTTTACAAGTGAATCAACGATTAAAAGTTATATGACCAAAAAGGCAATAAAAAAGTTTTAATTATTTTTAAATTGATAAATTAAATTAAACTATCAAAAACATAACTTACTTTGATAATTTTATGTCCTATATGTGGGGATACCTTAACGTGGTGAAAAGGTTTGCGTATCGACATGATCAGTAAAGCTGCACTAGTCAGGGACACCCATAACTAGGTTGGTTTCCTGTGAGTGATTAGACGAAAGGTTCCACCATCACCAATCCGCAGTGGCCAGCTTGGTGATGAAACTAGTCAAACCCTAGACAAGGATAAGGACATGTCTGAGGGCTTTGTCCTGTAGTGGGGGTATAAACGGCTTCATATTGTCCTTGATTTATATATATATATATATATATGTGTGTATATATATATATATATATACACAGTATATATATGTATGTATATATATAAATATATATATATATATATATACACAGTATATATATGTATGAATATATATAAATATAATATATATATATACTATATATATATGTATATATATGTATATATATGTATATATATATATAGTCCACATAAGGAAAATTAAAGAATTAAAGGTATATGTAGAAACGCTCTACAGTTTCATGTATAACCTCATATAACTTTGACCTCAGAGTAATTATTATTATTATTATTATTATTATTATTATTATTATTATTATATATATATATATATATATATGTCTATATATATTTACATATATATGTATATATACACACACTCACACACACACACACACACACACACATATATATATATATATATATGTTTTTTTCAAAAAGGCCCATAAAAGAAACACAGGAAATATGAATAAATCACACTATATTTCGGTCAATAAACATCTGAAGAGGGGTCGATGTTTATTGACCGAAATATAGTGTGATTTATTCATATTTCCTGTGTTTCTTTTATGGGCCTTTTTGAAAAAACATGTTAAACTGTTCGATTACAGTTATAAATAAGACATATATATATACATATATATATATATATATATTGAATTTAAAACGAGGGCTATTGATTTCATCCACAATTTAGGCTGTTTGCAGTCATGCAAATTATGCAATTATTGCAAAACGTGAAGAATAAAATTTCATGATTTGATTGGCTCAATAATGTTAATAATTCAGTCTCGAATATTTTTTTCTATAAAACTTTGTTAAGAGAAAAGTATAAAATTTGGTTTTTCATCTTTCATTGGATTGTTTTATATTTATACACTAGAAAAATTTGCCGTAAAAAAACGGTAAAAATCCTGGAATAAATGTTGCCATGCATTTACGGTTTTAAAAACTGACATATCTTGGGATAGAGTTCTCTTGCTTGAGGGTACACTCGGGCACACTGTTCTATCATATTTCTCTTCTTCTTGTTTTGTAAAAGTTTTTATAGTTTATATAGGAAATATTTATTTCAATGTTTTTACTGTTCTTAGAATATTTTATTTTCTTTGTTTCCTTTCCTCACTGGGCTATTTTTCCCTGTTGGGGCCCCTGGGCTTAGAGCATCCTGCTTTTCCAACTAGGGTTGTAGCTTAGCATTTGATAATAATAATAATAATAATAATAATAATAATAATAATAATAATAATAATAATAAAGGAGTGATATTACGGT
>NC_090766.1:1180184-1185184 GCF_036898095.1 Palaemon carinicauda | reverse complement strand
TTCTTATATACAATATCTGACAACAGCTATTTACAAGATAGTGACGAAGAACTTGTCATTTTGGTTGAGAATATTACTAGATATATATTATGCTAGTGTGCGCGACCCGTCAAACCTGACGGCTAAATATTTAGATAGTTATACATACATTTACACGCGACCCCTCTCTCATGAGGGTATGAATATTTCCTCTTCTCCCTAATAGAATTATACGTCCGGCGATGCCGCTGAGCGTGACCGGGAATGCATGTGTGTATATATATATATATATATATATGTACATATATATATATATATATATATTTATATATATATCATATATATATGTACATATATATGTATGTATATATATATATATATATATATATAAATAGATATATAGATAGATATGTAGCTATCTGTCTTTCTATCTATCTCTCTATCTATCTATCTATCTATATATATATATATATATATATGTATGTATATATATATATATATATATATATCCTGGCACTTGCTTTAAATATAGAGGGGATATCATCTTTAAGTACTGCACTATTATTAATTCGAGATTATTTTGATCAAAATATAAACGTAAGAATATTTCCAAATATTGAATACAAGACCATGAAAGGCATTTACCGGAAAAGAGGCCAAGGGTGAAAAATCATTCATCTAAGAAGATACGTTCGAATTTTCTTCATTCCGTCTTTGATGTATTTTCGAGGCTGTCTCTGGAATGTCCTGATTTCATGTTAGTGAAGATTTTGTTTTTTTGAATTCGATTTCTTTGGATCTAGGTGAATCCATAACTTTATTTATTATTATTATTATTATTATTATTATTATTATTATTATTATTATTATTAGTTTTGTTATTGTTATTTATTATTATTGTTATTATTATCAGTTTTGTTATTGTTATTTATTATTATTGTTATTATTATCATCATTATTATTTATTATTATTATTATTGTTATTATTATTATTAATGTTAGTATTATTAATATTAATTATTATTATTATTATTATTATTATTATTATTATTATTACTATTAGCTAAGCTATAACCCTAGTTGCAAAAGCACAATGCAATAAGCCCAAGGGCTCCAAAAGGGAAAATAGCCTAGTAAGGAAAGGAAATTTGGAAACAGATAGAAAGAGAACTCTAACCCAAGACAGTGGAAGACAATGGTACAGAGACTATGGCACTACCTAAGGCTAGAGAATAATGGTTTGATTTTGGAGTGTCCTCCTAGAAGAGCTGCTTACCATAGCTAAAGAGTCTCTTCTACCCTTAACAAGAGGAAAGTAGACACTGAACTATTACAGTGCAGTAGTTAACCCCTTGAGTGAAGAAGAATTGTTTGGTAATCTGTGTTGTCAGGTGTATGAGGACAGAGGAGAATATGTAAAGAATAGACCAGACTATTCAGTGTATATTGTAGGCAAAGGAAAAATAAGCTGTAACCAGGGAGAGGGATCCAATGTAGTACTGTCTGGCCAGTCAAAGGACCCACTAACTCTCTAGCGGTAGTATCTCAACTGGTGTCTGGTGCCTTGGCGAACCTACTACCTATGTAAAAATATGCACCATAAGATTTATTGAGATATAATTTGACTGCTCAAAAAGCAATATCATGTGCAAATTTATTTCGATGTAGTAACAAAAAGATTTCTTTTGTCGTAGTAACAAAATTAACTATTTCCTTATAGTAACATTATTATTATTATTATTAGTAGTAGTAGTAGTAGTAGTAGTAGTAGTAGTTGTTGTTGTAAATAAATAATGATAGTAATAATAATAATTATTATTATTATTATTATTATTGATAACTTATAGAATTATAACAATTATTATTATTATTATTATTATTATTATTATTATTATTATTACTGTTATTATTGAGTTAAAAGTAATAGCTGCATCGGTAGAGTTTATTTTCTTATCCAATTTTTCTATTTTCCGGATAATTCTCTTCTCTAGAGCGCTGCAATCAGCCAGCAGACTTGAAAAATTCATCAGTCAGGTGAATGACAAAATCGGGAAGACTTTTATTTTGTGAGGATATACTTGAAAAGCTATTACTTTTAACTCAACCTGCCTAAAAGAGGGTCTCCTACCACGATACTGTTACTATTATTATTCATAACAGAAAAATTAAACAATTATTAATAACAGAAAATTAAAACAATATTAATAACAGAAAAATTAAAACAATTATTATTATTATTATTATTATTATTATTATTATTATTATCATTATTATTATCATCATCATCATTATTTTCATTATCATTATCATTATCATTAAAATATTCTATGAAGCACTAAATCGCCAAGATGTAAAAAAAGTTGAATTTGAAACGAATTTCTACCCACACCTCTCACCATTATCTCGTTCCCTTTCATTCCACCTCCATCATTATCGCCACTTATCCGTGAGCGCTCCTGCCCCTTGACATTTAGAGTCCTACTTTTTGGGGGATCCCGACCGTCTTGCCCATCACTGCGAACATCCTGGAAGCTCGGCTGGAACTGACCGGGCAATGTCTGGCAACTTTCAAAATTCTGGATTCGCTTTCCAGCCTTGTCGAGTTATTATTATTATTATTATTATTATTATTATTATTGTTATTATTATTATTATTATTATTATTATTATTATACCATCTTGGAAAAGCAAGATGGTATAAGCCCAAGAGCTCTAACAGGAAAAAATAGCCCATTGAGGAAAGGAAATAAATAAACGATATCATTATTTTTATTTTTATTATTGTTATTATTATTATTATTATTATTATTATTATTATTATCATTATTATTATTACCAGCCAAGCTACAACCCTAGTTGGAAAAGCAAGATGCTATAAGCCCAAGAGCTCTAACAGGAAAAAATAGCCCATTTAGGAAAGGAAATAAGGAAATAAATAAACGATTATTATTATTATTATTATTATTATTATTATTATTATTATACTACTACTACTAGCCAAGCTACAACCCTAGTTGGAAGAGCAAGATGCTGTAAGCCTGAGGGCTCCAATAGGGAAAAGTAGCCCTGTGAGGAAAGGGAATAAGGAAATAAATAAATGATATTATTATTATTGTTATTGTTATTATTATTATTAGTAGTAGTAGTAGTAGTATTAGTCGTAGTATTAAATAAATAATAATTATTATTATTATCATTATTATTAATTATTATTGATAACGTATAAAATTATTATTATTATTATTATTTCTATTATTATTATTATTATTATTATTATTATTATTATTATTATTATTATTATTGATAACGTATAAAATTATAACAATTATTATTATTATTATTATTATTATTATTATTATTATTATTATTACCAAGCTACAACCCTAGTTGAAAAAGCAAGATGCTATAAGCCGAGGGGCTCCAATAAGGAAAAATAGCCCAGTGAGGAAAGGAAATAAGGAAATAAATAAACGATATTATTATTATTATTATTACTACCAAGCTACATCCCTAGTTGAAAAAGCAAGATGGTATAAGCCCAAGAGCTCTAACAGGAAAAAATAGCCCGTTGAGGAAAGGAAATAAGGAAATAAATAAACGATTATTATTATTATTATTATTATTATTGTTATTATTATTACAAGTCAAGCTACAATCCTAGTTGGAAAAGCAAGATGCTATAAGCCGAAGGGCTCCAATAAGGAAAAATAGCCCAGTGAGGAAAGGAAATAAGGAAATAAATAAACGATTATTATAATTATTATTATTATTATTATTATTATTATTATTATTTTTATTATTATTATTATTATTATTATTAGCCAAGCTACAACCATATTGAAAAAGCAACATGCTATAAGCCCAGGGGTTCCAATAGGGAAAAATAGCCCATTGAGGAAAGGAAAAAAGGAAATAGATAAACGATTATTATTATTATTATTATTATTATTATTATTATTATTATTATGATTATTACTACTACCAAGCTACAACCCTAGTTGGAAAAGCAAGATTCTATAAGCCAAAGGGCTCCAATAGGGAAAAGTAGCCCAATGAGGAAAGGAAATAAGGAAATAGATAAACGATATTATTATTATTATTATTGTTATTATTATTATTAGCTAAGCTACAACCCTAGTTGGAAAAGCAAGATGGTATAAGCCCAAGAGCTCTAACAGGAAAAAATAGCCCGTTGAGGAAAGGAAATAAGGAAATAAATAAACGATATTTTTATTATTATTATTATTATTATTATTATTATTATTATTATTATTATTACAAGTCAAGCTACAACCCTAGTTGGAAAAGCAAGATGCTATGAAACGAAGGGCTCCAATAGGGAAAAGTAGCCCAGTGAGGAAAGAAAATAAGGAAATAAATAAACGATATTATTTTTTTATTATTATTATATTTTATTATTATTATTATTATTATTACAAGTCAAGCTACAACCCTAGTTGGAAAAGCAAGATGCTATGAAACGAAGGGCTCCAATAGGGAAAAGTAGCCCAGTGAGGAAAGAAAATAAGGAAATAAATAAGCGATATTATTTTTATTATTATTATTATTATTATTATTATTATTATTATTATTACAAGTCAAGCTACAACCCTAGTTGGAAAAGCAAGATGCTATAAACTGAAGGGCTCCAATAGGGAAAAGTAGCCCAGTGAGGAAAGGAAATAAGGAAATAAATAAACGAGATTATTATTATTATTATTATTATTATTATTATTATCCAAGCTACAACCCTAGTTGGAAAAGCAAGATGCTCTAAGCCGAAGTACTCCAATAAGGAAAAATAGCCCAGTGAGGAAAGGAAATAAGGAAATAAATAAACGATATTATATTATTATTATTGTTATTATTATTATTAGCCAAGCTACAACCCTAGTTGGAAAAACAAGATGCTATAAGCCCAAGGACTCCAATAGGGAAAAGTAGCCCAGTGAGGAAAGGAAATAAGGAAATAAATAAACGATATTATTATTATTATTATTATTATTATTATTATTATTACC
>NC_090766.1:1160184-1172684 GCF_036898095.1 Palaemon carinicauda | reverse complement strand
TATCTCACCCAAATATAGATTTTTCGCTTCGCTCAAAATCCGTTTTTTGGGCTCAAGCCATGATGTCCTGATGGAAGTGTACCAAAGAATTAATGTATCGTGGAATTTTTCCCCTTTTTATGGTAGTGCCAAGGGCTTCGAACAGAGGTATAGAACATGTCCTTACCAGAGATTCTATGATGAACTAGCTTCCTGCCCCCCTGGCATGGAAGTCCTGGTGGACAATAGGAACATCTTGAAGCGATCATTGAAGAGCTACTCACCCTACGGAGAGTTCGTGCCAGACTCGTAGACAAGACTAAGGTTAATATTCAGGTAGGAATATTATCAAGCATAGGTAAGTAAATAACATTTACTACTCTCCCTGGAGGAGAGATCAATCTGGTCTCGGAGGCAGGACAAAGGTTAATATTCGAATAGGAATATTATCAAGGCATGAGTGAGCATATAACATAATTACATATATTATTCTTCTCATTATCTAGAGAAAAAAGGGGTAAATGAAACTATAACAATCGTATATTTCTTGATAAGGAATAGGAGCGGAAAGAGACGCACATGGAATAAAATAGACATTTTATTTCAAAGATTGCAGATCATTATGGTAGTAATTACAATAATGAATAGAGTTTATTTACAATAATAAAAGAATAATGTACATAGAAAATAAAGACTTCAATCTTGAATCTGAAAAGAAATTTTACTTTTTAGAAACACAAGTTCCGGAGGAACGTCAGTCTTTTTCAAAGAAAACACATCATGCCCTAGGGCATGTGGCACTCATGTAAAGTCTATGACATTTCACCTTGGTAAGAACAGTCTATTAGAAACACTAAGTGTCCATGAAATCACTATGTATCACAAAAGGGTCAACACAAGCACCCGTAGAGTTAAAGTCCCAAGTAACTCACTGTTCTATGCCGAGTTAAACAGCAGGTTTCATAACACTACCTGCGGCTACCACGAAATGCTTAACTTCGTGCACTTGTTTTGCGTAGTGCTTGAAGAAAACGCGCGATGATTTCCAGCCTGTGAAGCTCTTGAGGCTTTCGAAATCCATACTCTGGAAGACGCGACTTTTCTAGGATCATGACCTGCGGGTGTACTGTCAGGATCCGCTCTGCGAATGAAGTAGGTGATTTTCGCTCTTAGTTGTTTCAGTGACAGGTCTCTACCCGATGTTTCTCCTTTGAAGAGTTGTCCTCCACCAAAGTTTGAAGTTCTTCGAAGATAGACCTTAAGACTCTCCACTGGGCATAGAGAGACATCTTCCTTCAGGGGGCAGATTCTCCAAGGGCCCCATCTCTTGGTGGGTAGTTCATTCTTAGCGAGAAACGTCGGATCAGGGAAGAGGGTAAGCTCTCCTGTATCTGCGAACAGGATATGACCCTCTTCTCTTGATAATGCAACTATTTCACCGACTCGGGCTCCCGAGGCGAGAGCATAAAGGAAGATAACTTTTTAAGTCAAGTCTTTCAGAGGGCACGAATCGTTGTCCAGGTTAGAGGCAAAATGGAGCACCTTGTCCAAGGACCAGGAGATAGGTTTTGGTGGAGGTGCTGGGTGTAGTCTAGCGCATGCCTTTGGCGGTTTATTGAAGATATCACTGGACAAATCAATCTGGAAGGCGTACAGGAGTGGTCTAGTCAAAGCCGATTTGCAGGTGGAAATCGTGTTGGCCGCTAAGCCTTGTCCATGAAGGTGAATGAAGAAGGACATACAAAAATCAATGGTGATTTCCGTAGGATTTTTTGCCTTGACGAAAGAGACCCACTTTCTCCAGGAAGATTCGTATTGCCGTCTTGTAGATTCAGTCTTGTATTCCTCGAGGAAGTCTAAGCTTTTCTTCGAGATTCCAAACCTTTTCTTTGCGGCTAAGGAGAGAAAATCATGAGATGAAGGTCCCTGACTTTCAGTGATGAAGCGAAGACAGTCGACTTCTGTACTTGTTGAGAGAGAACTGGGCCCGGCAGGGGGATCAGCGTGAGCTGCAGCTCCAGGACCAGAGGGTACCAATTGCTCCGGGGCCACTTGGGAGCCACTAGGGCCGCTGTCCCTTTGAAGATTCTCAGCTCGTTTATTTATTTCCTTGTTTCCTTTCCTCACTGGGCTATTTTTTCCCTGTTGGAGCCCTTGCTTTTCCAACTAGGGTTGAAGCTTTGCTAGTAACAACAACAACAGCTCAAAGAGGTACGAAAGGTTATTAGTAAAGTGTAGATTGTGGTTCTAGATGAGGGTTGAAGATTATAGGGGTCTGGTTTCAGTTCCAATTTCTCCTGAAGAAATGCTCACCAGAACGTCAGCTGGGCAACTCAAATCCCCCACCATTGTGGCCAACCACATTGGTAACTTCCCCGGTACACAGCTCAAATACCCGTGCCTTAGCGGGACCGATCTGCCACCTTGTGACT
Source organism: Palaemon carinicauda (assembly GCF_036898095.1). Classification (NCBI taxonomy): domain Eukaryota; kingdom Metazoa; phylum Arthropoda; class Malacostraca; order Decapoda; family Palaemonidae; genus Palaemon; species Palaemon carinicauda. Next base: position 1,170,273 of record NC_090766.1, on the reverse strand, counting down.
GCAAGGCGAACAAGTCGTCACCATAGTATCCGATTGTACAGCTTTGAGTAACAGACAGAAGGAATTCACCTTGGTTGTCTGGAGGTCCTCTTCCCTCGAAATTGATTGTGTTATAGATGGGTTAAGCCAACAGAAGGCGAGGCTGTGTCTGTCCAGACAGAAGGGACAATGTTCCCACTTTCATCTGAAGACGGTTTCAACCAACGAGCCACTGGGTAGTCCAACATACCAGCTAGTCTTGATCCTGCTAAGAAGACCAAGGTACTCGCATGCCGTAAGCAGTAGCTCTCCATGGAGCCGTCTACTGTTGAAAAATCTATTTTTGGGTGAGATGGCCATGTCGTCCTGATGGAAGGTTCCTTCAGTAGCTTCCTTTGGATATATATAACTAGTGGTTATATATATCCAAAGGAAGCTACTGAAAGAACCTTCCATCAGGACGACATAGCTTGAGCCCAAAAAACTTGATTGGTGTTGATACTTTGTGGATCCGTTGATATCATTAATAAGATAAAAGTCCTAACTCCCATCTAGTCTAATATTTTCATCTTTCCTTTCGTGGCTATAATGCACACACACACAACTCAAGAATAAAATGACCAGGCTCATGACCAGGGCCAACAATTAACGGAACGCCATGAAATTTCTCTAGTGACGCATTATTTGACCGAATGCCCCACATATAGTAGTGAAAGAAATAGATATCTGTTTGGGGCTCAAGTTGAAGATGGCAGATTTATCCTTGCCAATATTCTTGGACATGATGTGTCCTACCATGCTAGCAGTATTTTTAACTTTACCTCAGAGGCAGTCTTCTGAAAGCTATTTAACTTTTAAAATGACATCTTTGCTATTATGGTTTTAATTGAAGAAACTTTTATTGTTTATTTATAATAAATGATATCGGCGTCAATGACCCTAGATGTCGTGATGCCAGAAAACCTCAAATCAATCAGTCAATCAACCATGAAATTTCTCCAAATTATCGGTGACTCCGGCCCGGGGTACTGCTATGGTACGGCGAAAACTCCCAAGAGGGCGTCAGTGTCTCCTACAGGAATCCTCTTAGGATTTTTTTAGCGCCTTTAGGTTTTCTGGTGGAAGCCTTTGGCTGAAGAAACGAGGATTTTTATAACAACCATAAAGTGATTATTAATTATTATAAGTTTAAGATTCCTTTTATATATAAGGGATTAAAAAATATTATGATTGATAATTTTGAAAATGAATTCTATAAAATAACTAAAAGTAAAACGATAAAATTATTTCAAATTTCAAAGACCCATAGATCATGAAGAAAAAAATTATTTATTATATACTATATATATATATATATATATATATATATATATATATATATATATATATATACATATATATGTATATATATATATATATATATATATATATATATATATATATATATATATATATGCATGGATATTTGCAGATTAACTCAGACACACATGAAGGCCCACACCACCATAGAGATTATCCGTATAACTTTCATCTGAAGGGAGTGTCTCAATAGAATCCCGTTGACTTTTGACTGTAGGCCTTTGGAGGGCAGTGCCTACAGCCTCAAGTATTCTAAGCCAGCCGAATTTGATGGAACTCACATTGTTCAAAAGAAAAGCAACTACAGCCGGCTCATAATACCTGAAGCTGTAAGCATCTCCTTCCAAAGGCCAACACTCAACATTCAATGGGATTCTGATTATATGCTCCCTTCTAGCAGAAAGCCGTATAGATAATCTCTGTGGTGGTGTTGGGTCGAGTGTGTGCCAGAGTATTGTATGTGTCTACAATACTCTGGCACACACTCGACCCAACACCACCACAGAGATTATCTATACGGCTTTCTGCTAGAAGGGAGCATATAATCAGAATCCCATTGAATGTTGAGTGTTGGCCTTTGGAAGGAGATGCTTACAGCTTCAGGTATTATGAGCCGGCTGTAGTTGCTTTTGTTTTGAACAATGTGAGTTCCATCAAATTCGGCTGGCTTAGAATACTTGAGGCTGTAGGCACTGCCCTCCAAAGGCCTACAGTCAAAAGTCAACGGGATTCTATTGAGACACTCCCTTCAGATGAAAGTTATACGGATAATCTCTATGGTGGTGTGGGCCTTCATGTGTGTCTGAGTTAATGTGCAAATATCCATGCATATATATATATATATATATATATATATATATATATATATATATATATATATATATATATATATATATATATACATATATATACAGTACATATATATATATATATATATATATATATATATATATATATATATATATATATATACATATAAATTAATTACTGCATACTATTACCAAAGTGACATATATAAGGGTTTCGCCCTTACCAAGGAGCTCATCAGGTGGGTTTTGCCTACATCCATTATTGTAGGCTTGGTTCCCACGACCCTTCTTCCTTCCCTCCCTATTTCTATTTATTTTTCATATCAATTCAAAATTCATCAGTACTTCATGAATGTCTTATGATAACTCACGACTTGTATATAAGTTGGATTACTTAGAGAAGCAATTTGAAACCTACTTCAGCATTCAGGGCATTGAACTTACGGGTTTTTCCGCCACGCCAGAGGTTGCCCTTCCTTCTGAAATAGCTTTCGGCCAACTTCCCTCATTGCAGCTAGCTTATTATTGGTGTCATGACTTGTATATGAACTGGATTACTTTGAGAAGCAATTTGAAACCTACTTCAGCATTCTGGGCATTGAACTTACGGGTTTTTCCGCCTTGCCAGAGGTTGCCCTTCCTTCTGAAATAGCTTTCGGCCAACTTCCCTCATTGCAGCTAGCTTATTATTGGTGTCATGACTTGTATATGAATTGGATTACTTTGAGAAGCAATTTGAAACCTACTTCAGCATTCTGGGCATTGAACTTACGGGTTTTTCCGCCGCGCCAGAGGTTGCCCTTCCTTCTGAAATAGCTTTCGGCCAACTTCCCTCATTGCAGCTAGCTTATTATTGGTGTCATGACTTGTATATGAATTGGATTACTTTGAGAAGCAATTTGAAACCTACTTCAGCATTCTGGGCATTGAACTTACGGGTTTTTCCGCCGCGCCAGAGGTTGCCCTTCCTTCTGAAATAGCTTTCGGCCAACTTCCCTCATTGCAGCTAGCTTATTATTGGTGTCATGACTTGTATATGAATTGGATTACTTTGAGAAGCAATTTGAAACCTACTTCAGCATTCTGGGCATTGAACTTACGGGTTTTTCCGCCGCGCCAGAGGTTGCCCTTCCTTCTGAAATAGCTTTCGGCCAACTTCCCTCATTGCAGCTAGCTTATTATTGGTGTCATGACTTGTATATGAATTGGATTACTTTGAGAAGCAATTTGAAACCTACTTCAGCATTCTGGGCATTGAACTTACGGGTTTTTCCGCCTTGCCAGAGGTTGCCCTTCCTTCTGAAATAGCTTTCGGCCAACTTCCCTCATTGCAGCTAGCTTATTATTGGTGTCATGACTTGTATATGAATTGGATTACTTTGAGAAGCAATTTGAAACCTACTTCAGCATTTTGGGCATTGAACTTACGGGTTTTTCCGCCGCGCCAGAGGTTGCCCTTCCTTCTGAAATAGCTTTCGGCCAACTTCCCTCATTGCAGCTAGCTTATTATTGGTGTCATGACTTGTATATGAATTGGATTACTTTGAGAAGCAATTTGAAACCTACTTCAGCATTCTGGGCATTGAACTTACGGGTTTTTCCGCCGCGCCAGAGGTTGCCCTTCCTTCTGAAATAGCTTTCGGCCAACTTCCCTCATTGCAGCTAGCTTATTATTGGTGTCATGACTTGTATATGAATTGGATTACTTTGAGAAGCAATTTGAAACCTACTTCAGCATTCTGGGCATTGAACTTACGGGTTTTTCCGCCTTGCCAGAGGTTGCCCTTCCTTCTGAAATAGCTTTCGGCCAACTTCCCTCATTGCAGCTAGCTTATTATTGGTGTCATGACTTGTATATGAATTGGATTACTTTGAGAAGCAATTTGAAACCTACTTCAGCATTCTGGGCATTGAACTTACGGGTTTTTCCGCCGCGCCAGAGGTTGCCCTTCCTTCTGAAATAGCTTTCGGCCAACTTCCCTCATTGCAGCTAGCTTATTATTGGTGTCATGACTTGTATATGAATTGGATTACTTTGAGAAGCAATTTGAAACCTACTTCAGCATTCTGGGCATTGAACTTACGGGTTTTTCCGCCGCGCCAGAGGTTGCCCTTCCTTCTGAAATAGCTTTCGGCCAACTTCCCTCATTGCAGCTAGCTTATTATTGGTGTCATGACTTGTATATGAATTGGATTACTTTGAGAAGCAATTTGAAACCTACTTCAGCATTCTGGGCATTGAACTTACGGGTTTTTCCGCCTTGCCAGAGGTTGCCCTTCCTTCTGAAATAGCTTTCGGCCAACTTCCCTCATTGCAGCTAGCTTATTATTGGTGTCATGACTTGTATATGAATTGGATTACTTTGAGAAGCAATTTGAAACCTACTTCAGCATTCTGGGCATTGAACTTACGGGTTTTTCCGCCTTGCCAGAGGTTGCCCTTCCTTCTGAAATAGCTTTCGGCCAACTTCCCTCATTGCAGCTAGCTTATTATTGGTGTCATGACTTGTATATGAGTTGGATTACTTTGAGAAGCAATTTGAAACCTACTTCAGCATTCTGGGCATTGAACTTACGGGTTTTTCCGCCGCGCCAGAGGTTGCCCTTCCTTCTGAAATAGCTTTCGGCCAACTTCCCTCATTGCAGCTAGCTTATTATTGGTGTCATGACTTGTATATGAGTTGGATTACTTTGAGAAGCAATTTGAACCTACTTCAGCATTCTGGGCATTGAACTTACGGGTTTTTCCGCCGCGCCAGAGGTTGCCCTTCCTTCTGAAATAGCTTTCAGCCAACTCCCCTCATTCCAGCTAGCTTATTAGTGGTCAGTCGTGATTGGTGACATTTGAAATTTTGTAGTGAAGCCAAGGGTCATTGTTGGGCCAGGTGGTGAAGCCTAGCGTCATGTTTAGACCGGGCGGTTAAGCCAAGTTGGCCAGGCGGTGAAGCCGAGCGCCATTGTAGGCCAGGCGGTGAAGCCAAGCGCGATTTTTCGGCCGGGCGATGAAGCCAAGCGCCATTTTTTGGCCGGGCGGTGAAGCCAAGCGCCATTTTTTGGCCGGGCGGTGAAGCCAAGCTGGCCAGGCGGTGAAGCCAAGCGCCATTGTTGTGCCGGGCGATGAAGCCAAGCGGGCCAGGCGGTGAAGCCAAGCGCCATTTTTTGGCCGGGCGGTGAAGCCAAGCAGACCAGGCGGTGAAGCCAAGCGCCATTGTTGTGCCGGGCGATGAAGCCAAGCGGGCCAGGCGGTGAAGCCAAGCGCCATTTTTTGGCCAGGCGGTGAAGCCAAGCGCCATTTTTTGGCCGGGCGGTGAAGCCAAGAAGCCAGGCGGTGAAGCCAAGCGTCATTGTTGTGCCGGGCGATGAAGCCAAGCGGGCCAGGCGGTGAAGCCAAGCGCCATTTTTTGGCCGGGCGGTGAAGCCAAGCAGGCCAGGCGGTGAAGCCAAGCGCCATTGTTGTGCCGGGCGATGAAGCCAAGCGGGCCAGGCGGTGAAGCCAAGCGCCATTTTTTGGCCGGGCGGTGAAGCCAAGCAGGCGAGGCGGTGAAGCCAAGCGTCATTGTTGTGCCGGGCGATGAAGCCAAGCGGGCCAGGCGGTGAAGCCAAGCGCCATTTTTTGGCCAGGCGGTGAAGCCAAGCAGGCCAGGCGGTGAAGCCAAGCGTCATTGTTGTGCCGGGCGATAAAGCCAAGCGGGCCAGGCGGTGAAGCCAAGCGCCATTTTTTGGCCGGGCGGTGAAGCCAAGCAGGCCAGGCGGTGAAGCCAAGCGCCATTTTTTGGCCAGGCGGTGAAGCCAAGCAGGCCATGCGGTGAAGCCAAGCGTCATTGTTTTGCCGGGCGATGAAGCCAAGCGGTCCAGGCGGTGAAGCCAAGCGCCATTTTTTGGCCGGGCGGTGAAGCCAAGCAGGCCAGGCGGTGAAGCCAAGCGCCATTTTTTGGCCTGGCGGTGAAGCCAAGCAGGCCAGGCGGTGAAGCCAAGCGTCATTGTTGTGCCGGGCGATGAAGCCAAGCGGGCCAGGCGGTGAAGCCAAGCGTCATTTTTTGGCCGGGCGGTGAAGCCAAGCAGGCCAGGCGGTGAAGCCAAGCGCCATTTTTTGGCCAGGCGGTGAAGCCAAGCAGGCCAGGCGGTGAAGCCGAGCGTCATTGTTGTGCCGGGCGATGAAGCCAAGCGGGCCAGGCGGTGAAGCCAAGCGCCATTTTTTGGCCGGGCGGTGAAGCCAAGCAGGCCAGGCGGTGAAGCCAAGCGCCATTTTTTGGCCAGGCGGTGAAGCCAAGCAGGCCAGGCGGTGAAGCCAAGCGTCATTGTTGTGCCGGGCGATGAAGCCAAGCGGGCCAGGCGGTGAAGCCAAGCGCCATTGTTGTGCCGGGCGATGAAGCCAAGCGGGCCAGGCGGTGAAGCCAAGCGCCATTTTTTGGCCGGGCGGTGAAGCCAAGCAGGCCAGGCGATGAAGCCAAGCGCCATTGTTGTGCCGGGCGATGAAGCCAAGCGGGCCAGGTGGTGAAGCCAAAAGTCATTTTCCTCACTCATTCATCAGTATTAGAGGTTCTTCACCTGCATAGCCAGTCCTTAAACCTAAAAAAAAAAAAAACCTTAAACCTAAAAAAAAAAAGAATAATTCAACAATCCTAAGCGCTACTGTTGTGCCGGGCGATGAAGCCAAGCGGGCCAGGTGGTGAAGCCGAGCGCCATTGTAGGCCGGGCGTTGAAGCCAAGCGCCATTTTATGGCCGGGCGGTGAAGCCAAGCAGGCCAGGCAGTGAAGCCAAGCGCCATTGTTGTGCCGGGCGATGAAGCCAAGCGGGCCAGGTGGTGAAGCCAAGCGCCATTATTTGGCCGGGCAGTGAAGCCAAGCGCCATTTTATGGCCGGGCGGTGAAGCCAAGCGCCATTGTTGTGCCGGGCGATGAAGCCAAGCGGGCCAGGTGGTGAAGCCAAGCGCCATTATTTGGCCGGGCGGTGAAGCCAAGCGCCATTTCATGGCCGGGCGGTGAAGCCAAGCAGGCTAGGCAGTGAAGCCAAGCGCTATTGTTGTGCCAGGCGATGAAGCCAAGCGGGCCAGGTGGTGAAGCCAAGCGCCATTTATTGGCCGGGCGGTGAAGCCAAGCAGGCCAGGCGGTGAAGCCAAGCGCCATTGTTGTGCCGGGCGATGAAGCCAAGCGGGCCAGGTGGTGAAGCCAAGTGCCATTTTTTGGCCGGGCGGTGAAGCCAAGCGCCATTGTAGTCCAGGTGGTGAAGTCCAGCGTCATTGTTGCGCCGGTCGGTGAAGCAAAGTGGGCAGTACGGTGAAGCCAAGCATTAAATTTTAGCCGGATGGTGAAGCCAAGCGTCATTTTCCCCACCCAAACAACACGCGCTCTTTCATCAGTACCAGAGTTTCTTCACCTGCATAGCCAGTCCTTAAGCCAAAAAAAAAAAAAACCTTAATCCTAAAAAAAAAACCTTAAGCCTAAAAAAAAAAAAAAGAAGAAAAAGAAGATACTATTCCTTTCACAAAGTTGTGAGGGCATCAACTTAGCATTTAATCCAAGCATCCTTTTGATACTCCAATGAAGTCTCCTTAATAACTGACTTCATCTTCATCGGACTCATCATCCATCATATGGAGGACTGACCACAGAGTCTCGTCATCATCATCTAACATATCTTCTGGTGAAGAGATTTCAGACTCTGTGTGGTCCAGATCGCCTTGGTTGAGTTGCACTCGGTTAACTGTGTCTTCATCAGTTTCATGACACTCTAACTCATTACGCTTTTCATCCTCAACATCATCTTCCTTCTCATTATGGCCATCATCTCTATGGACCTCCATCTCCTCCTCTTTTGATCCATCTACTTCCATAGATTCGTAAGTCAGCATTGCCACTGATGGAACGAGTTCAAATTCCATAAGGTTACCATCTCTTACAGTAAGTTCGAAAAGGACAGTTGAGTCCTCCTTCACTGTCTCTTCTTCTGCTTCATCTCCTTCCTTATGAAATTTGTCATCATACCCTTCAAATTGTGGCCATTCGGGGAGGTTGGGATTGCTAAATATGATATTGGTAAAGTCTTGGACAACTTTCCAAGTCTCTTCATATCTTACTCTCTTGTCAGCATCACGCAAGATATCCATTGTGCTATTGAGCTGGTGCATCTTATTGCAGCACCTTTGAATTTCTTCGTCCGAACCTCGGCACTTGTCAGGGTGGTATTTTAAGGCCATTTTTCTGAAAGCTTTTTCGATTTGGTGTTGAGTAGCGTCTGGCTTAAGGCCTAGGATTCCATATGGGCATCCATAGCAATTCATGTCAACCAAGGAATCAATATAGAACATGAAGTCGGGGTCCAGAACCCCTTCCATTCGCAGTCTCTCAAATTCACGAAGAGCTTCTTGGTGACATCCAAGTGCCAACCAGCATAGGGCCAGTCTCAACCTGGCATCGGAATATTCCTCGTTGGTAGCAAGAACAAAGTTGAAGCATTTGCAAGCTTCTTCCAGTTTTCCCATATTGCAAAGGATATTTCCTTTGATACGAGCCAGGTCGATAAGTACCCAATGGAACAGATTGTCTTTGGACATTGTTTCTTGAATCTTCTCCAAGGCACAGTCGAGTTCAGAGGCAGCCACCAACACCTGGAGCTCTGCGAACAGAGCCTCGTTCTCCGTCGTATCTGAATCTTGGAGATCCTCTGGGGAAGTGACTTCAAACTCATCAATGTCAACGCCTCCCAAAACAAGATCCAGTAGGTCACTGGACTCTTCTTCTTCTTCTTCTTCTTCTTCTTCCTCCTCCTCCTCCTCCTCCTCCTCCTCAGGTCCATCTAAGTCAATATCAATTTCGTAGTCCAATTCTTCTTCAAAATCGTCTAAGTTCTCATCACTTGAGAATTTCTCCTCCTCCTTCTCCTCCTCTTTCTCCTCCTCCTCCTTCTCCTCCTCTTTCTCCTCCTCCTCCTTCTCCTCCTCATCAATTTCAGGTTCATCTAAGTCAATATCAATTTCGTAGTCCAATTCTTCTTCAAAATCGCTTAAGTTCTCATCACTCGAGAATTTCTCCTCCTCCTTCTCCTCCTCTTTCTCCTCCTCCTCCTTCTCCTCCTCTTTCTCCTCCTCCTCCTTCTCCTCCTCATCGATTTCAGGTTCATCTAAGTCAATATCAATTTCGTAGTCCAATTCTTCTTCAAAATCGTCTAAGTTCTCATCACTCGAGAATTTCTCCTCCTCCTTCTCCTCCTCTTTCTCCTCCTCCTCCTTCTCCTCCTCATCGATTTCAGGTTCATCTAAGTCAATATCAATTTCGTAGTCCAATTCTTCTTCAAAATCGTCTAAGTTCTCATCACTCGAGAATTCCTCCTCCTCCTTCTCCTCCTCTTTCTCCTCCTCCTCCTTCTCCTCCTCTTTCTCCTCCTCCTCCTTCTCCTCCTCTTTCTCCTCCTCCTCCTTCTCCTCCTCATCGATTTCAGGTTCATCTAAGTCAATATCAATTTCGTAGTCCAATTCTTCTTCAAAATCGTCTAAGTTCTCATCACTCGAGAATTCCTCCTCCTCCTTCTCCTCCTCTTTCTCCTCCTCCTCCTTCTCCTCCTCATCAATTTCAGGTCCATCTAAGTCAATATCAATTTCGTAGTCCAATTCTTCTTCAAAATCGCTTAAGTTTTCATCACTTGAGAATTTCTCCTCCTCCTCCTCTTTCTCCTCCTCCTCCTTCTCCTCCTCATCAATTTCAGGTTCATCTAAGTCAATATCAAATTCGTAGTCCAATTCTTCTTCAAAATCGTCTAAGTTCTCATCACTTGAGAATTTCTCCTCCTCCTTCTCCTCCTCTTTCTCCTCCTCCTCCTTCTCCTCCTCATCAATTTCAGGCCCATCTAAGTCAATATCAATTTCGTAGTCCAATTCTTCTTCAAAATCGCTCAAGTTCTCATCACTTGAGAATTTCTCCTCCTCCTCCTTCTCCTCCTCTTTCT
>NC_090766.1:1142684-1152684 GCF_036898095.1 Palaemon carinicauda | reverse complement strand
TCTTGCATGAGGGTACACTCGGGCACACTATTCTATCTCATATATCTTTCTCTTGTTTTGTTGAATTTTTTTATAGTTTATATAGGAGATATTTAAAAGTTACTGTTCTTAATGTATTTTATTTTTCATTGTTTCCTTTCCTCACTGGGCTATTTTTCTGTTGGAGCCACTGGGCTTATAGCATCCTGATTTTCCAACTAGGGTTGTAACTTAGCAAGTGATAATAAGAATAATAATAATAATAATAATAATAATGATAATAATAATAATACAGTAGTAGTATGAGAAGAACAGAGGATAACTGTATTTTCACAATTTCGCAAAAAAAGAAAAAAAAAAATGGAAATAGAAGTACCCTATTTATATTTTGGGTAAATTAATTCTTAAAAATGCTATGTAGATAGCCAAGTATAAATGTGAATGTAATAATGTTACATTTTTATAATTATCAATGTTTATCTTCCCTATATGATATAGAGCAAGTGTCTGGATATATATATATATATATATATATATATATATATATATATATATATAATATATATAATATATAATATATATATGTATATATATACTGTATATATATATATACAGTATATATATATATATATATATATATATATATATATATATATATATATATATATATAATTCAGGTAAAGTTCAGCTCTCTCCATCCCTCGGGTAGGGGGTAGTAGAATAGTCATACCATGGTGAGAGGGGGTTGTGTTTACGTGTACATCTATGTCAATATTTAGCTGTCATTTTTGATGGATCGCATACAATAATCAAAGAATAAAACTCGACTTCCCAACAGCCCTAAATGTATATATGAAATTGCCAACTATTCTTACTTTCAGACAGGTTTAAATGCCGGAGGCTTGTTAGTTTATACAAGCGTGTTCTAGATTTCTTTATTTCGAGAACAGGTGGCGGTTTCCTTACGTGTTGGTTTCCATGTGATTACACAGCGGGATTTCATCCTTGATTGCAACAAGATAGGATTGATATCGGGAGTTGATCCTTAATTGCAACAAGATAGGTATGAATTATTTGGAATTGATCCTTGATTGCAACAAGAGAGGTATGAATTATTGGGAATTGATCCTTAATTGCAACACGATATGTATGAATTCTCGGGAATTGATCCTTGATCCTGGATTGCAACAAGATAGGAATGATATTGGGAAATGATTCTTGATTGCAACAAGACTGGAATGAATTATCGGGAATTGATCCTTTATTGCATCAATATAGGAATAAATTATCGGGAATTGATCCTTGATTGCAACAAGATAGGATTAAATTATCGGGAATTGATCCCTGATTGCAACAAGACAGGAATGAATTATCAGGAATTGATCCCTGATTGCAACAAGACAGGAATGAATGATCGGGAATTGATCCTTGATTGCAACAAGATAGGAATGAATTATACACAATTCGTCCTGGATTGCAACAAGATAGGAATGAATTATCGGGAATTTATCCTTCATTGCAGCATGATAGGAATGATATCGGGAATTAATCCTTGATTGCAACAAGACAGGAATGAATAGCTTAAAAGAAACTCTCTGTTTGCCTTCATTGTCTGTAGGTGGCTTATCAAGGATACAATTAGTTATCTTCCCAGATATGGTTCTAACTAATTAATTAATTGTTGGCAATAGTTATTTAATTTATATACAACGCTCTTATATACCAGTGTGCCAGAGTATGTAGGCACATAATATATATATATATATATATATATATATATATATATATATATATATATATATAAAGTATATAATCAATTATTATTTTCTTCATAATCTATGTGTCTTTGAAATTTGAAATAATTTTATCGTTTTACTTTTAGTTATTTTATAGAATTCATTTTCAAAAATTAATCATAATATTTTTTAATCCCTTATATATAAAAGGAATCTTAAACTTATAATAATTAATAATCACTTTATGGTTGTTATAAAAATCCTCGTTTCTTCAGCCAAAGGCTTCCACCAGAAAACCTAAAGGCGCTAAAAAAATCCTAAGAGGATTCCTGTAGGAGACACTGACGCCCTCTTGGGAGTTTTCGCCGTACCATAGCAGTACCCCGGGCCGGAGTCACCGATAATTTGGAGAAATTTCATGGTTGATTGACTGATTGATTTGAGGTTTTCTGGCATCATGACATCTAGGGTCATTGACGCCGATATCATTTATTATAAATAAACAATAAAAGTTTCTTCAATTACAACCATAAAAGCAAAGATGTCATTTTAAAAGTTAAATAGCTTTCAGAAGACTGCCTCTGAGGTAAAGTTAAAAATACTGCTAGCATGGTAGGACACATCATGTCCAAGAATCTTGGCAAGAATGAACCTGTCATCTTCAACTTGAGCCTCAAACAGATATCTATTTCTTTCACTACTATATGTGGGGCATTCGGTCAAATAATGCGTCACTAGAGAAATTTCATGGCGTTCTGGTAATTGTTGGCCCTGGTCATGAGCCTGGTCATTTTATTCTTCAGTTGTGTGTGTGTGTGTGTGTGTGTGTGTGTGTGTGTGTGTGTGTGTGTGCATTATAGCCACGAAAGGAAAGATGAAAATATTCGACTTGATGGGAGTTAGGACTTTTATCTTATTAATGATATCAACGGATCCACAAAGTATCAACACCAATCAAGTTTTTTGGGCTCAAGCCATGTCGTCCTGATGGAAGGTTCTTTCAGTAGCTTCCTTTGGATATATATAACTAGTGGTTATATATATCCAAAGGAAGCTACTGAAGGAACATTACATCAGGACGACATGGCTTGAGCCCAAAAAACTTGATTGGTGTTGATACTTTGTGGATCCGTTGATATCATTAATAAGACAAAAGTCCTAACTCCCATCAAGTCGAATATTTTCATCTTTCCTTTCGTGGCTATAATGCACACACACACAACTCAAGAATAAAATGACCAGGCTCATGACCAGGGCCAACAATTACCAGAATGCCATGAAATTTCTCTAGTGACGCATTATTTGACCGAATGCCCCACATATAGTAGTGAAAGAAATAGATATCTGTTTGAGGCTCAAGTTGAAGATGGCAGATTTATCCTTGCCAAGATTCTTGGACATGATGTGTCCTACCATGCTAGCGGTATTTTTAACTTTACCTCAGAGGCAGTCTTCTGAAAGCTATTTAACTTTTAAAATGACATCTTTGCTTTTATGGTTGTAATTGAAGAAACTTTTATTGTTTATTTATAATAAATGATATCGGCGTCATTGACCCTAGATGTCATGATGCCAGAAAACCTCAAATCAATCAGTCAATCAACCATGAAATTTCTCCAAATTATCGGTGACTCCGGCCCGGGGTACTGCTATGGTACGGCGAAAACTCCCAAGAGGGCGTCAGTGTCTCCTACAGGAATCCTCTTAGGATTTTTTTAGCGCCTTTAGGTTTTCTGGTGGAAGCCTTTGGCTGAAGAAACGAGGATTTTTATAACAACCATAAAGTGATTATTAATTATTATAAGTTTAAGATTCCTTTTATATATAAGGGATTAAAAAATATTATGATTAATTTTTTAAAATGAATTCTATAAAAAAACTAAAAGTAAAACGATAAAATTATTTCAAATTTCAAAGACCCATAGATCATGAAGAAAATAATGATTGATTATATACTTTATATAAATATATATATATATATATATATATATATATATATATATATATATATATATATATATATATATATATATACTGTATATATATATATATATATATATATATATATATATATATATATATATTTGCACATTAACTCAGACACACATGAAGGCCCACACCACCATAGAGATTATCCGTATAACTTTCATCTGAAGGGAGTGTCTCAATAGAATCCCGTTGACTTTTGACTGTAGGCCTTTGGAGGGCAGTGCCTACAGCCTCAAGTATTCTAAGCCAGCCGAATTTGATGGAACTCACATTGTTCAAAACAAAAGCAACTACAGCCGGCTCATAATACCTGAAGCTGTAAGCATCGCCTTCCAAAGGCCAACACTCAACATTCAATGGGATTCTGATTATATGCTCCCTTCTAGCAGAAAGCCGTATAGATAATCTCTGTGGTGGTGTTGGTGTTGCCTCAATAAGCGTAGGAGGAGAGGATGGTGATGAGAATAATCGTTATTATTATTATTATTGTTGTTGTTGTTGACTTTGTTTTAACTGGGGCCAATATTAGTCGTAGTTAATGAGGAGGGTTGCAGAACTATCAGAAATTTCCAGTTACCTTAATTCGGTTTTTAAGCTTTGAAGTTTCTAAAGTCGTAAATTGAACAAATACTGAAGTTACTTTGTTTTTCTATCAACTTATGGAAATATTGAATTTTAGATTCGCCTAAAGCAATACAAATTTCAAAATGACGTAATTTTAGCTTTTAGACTGATTTCTGTTATTTTGTAGTATCGACTTAAATGCCATCATTATTGTTAAGAAATGAATACACAAATAGGAATGAATTGTGCACACTTCTAGACACTCTTGTTTCTTTATGTAAGCCAACAAAGGAAAGTTCTGTAACAATTTATATGTTCTAATAAATTTCGAATTAAGGGTCTTCTATAGAATGGAGGCTAAGTTTAACTCATAATAAGCCATTCTTGCACAAACAGAACCTGCATAATCAAGGTCTTTACATTAGCATCTCTCTCTCTCTCTCTCTCTCTCTCTCTCTCTCTCTCTCTCTCTCTCTCTCTCTCTCTCTCTCTCTCTCTCTCTCTCTCTCTTTGTATATTTAAAACATATTTAATTTGTTAGTTCACAAAGCTGTAGGTACACAGTCTAATTGTTTGGCTTCAAAATCGCATGCTTGCTGAAAAAAGATTATTATTCATATAGATGATGGTCACAGACTCCATTAAGTCGATGGATATTGCTTTCCTCATATCCAAATAAATGATACTTCAAATTCATCAGTGTCAATTATGTTTATAATTGAACTGTCAACTTTGTTCGTTCAAAAGGATCAATGTCATTAAATCAAAATAACGCCCTCTTGTTTTCCTTTCAGTTTTTTGTTTTTCAGAATGACTATTGGAAGGATTTCATCTGCTTTGCAAAATGGTAGAGTATTATTAGTTTCCAAAAGTTGGTTATTATATTAATCTTCTTTTATGAATCTCTCTCTCTCTCTCTCTCTCTCTCTCTCTCTCTCTCTCTCTCTCTCTCTCTCTCTCTGCTCCCCCATTACATGTATCTACCCGGATATGCGTTCACATTCTAAATGTCTAGCACTACTTTAACCTTGAGGTGAATATGTAATAATTTTTAAAACTATCAGTCATTATATCCTATATGGTATGACGTCAAAATTAAGGAACCTTTAGTTAGTTTAATTCCAAATCTAAAGGATTCATCATGCATCTTGGGATTTGCACAGGAACCAAGTGGACTGAAATAATGGCAATATGTCGTGGACGTTAATGAGGCAAAGCAGAAACTGATGAGAAATATTGATTATTTAGATATTTCTCTAAACCAGTGTCGCAATAGTTAGTGTCTTCGACTCTGGAAATCATAATCTGTTTATTGTACAAGATATTTGTTCCCGACACTATCCTACAGAAGCATCTTAAAATCCCACTAGTGTTTATTTTTGAAACCACACCATCTTGACAAATATTTGACAGGAATTTTAATGTTTATTTTTTCATCATATAAAAAGAGTGTTTTCGATTTTGGTCCTTGAATTTTCATCCCAAGACTATCGTACATCGGAAGCTAGACCCCACCTACCGATGACTTGAGAATTGACGATTGATTAATTCCTTGATGCATTACGTAGGCTAACGTTACAACAGACGGTAAAGGAACCCTTTAAATTCCTCTCAGACTGAACGGGCCTTTATATATCATTCTTATTCTCTTAATTGTTTGGAAGAAACGGTTAAAAACCTTGTTTCTTTAGAATTCCTTCTTAATTGATTATAAGCAACCCTTCATAGGCTCTTAATCCTAATGGATGATATTTTTTAACTTAGTATGAGTTCGAGTTGACTTCCTTTGTTTTCTCGTGACATTTCTGGTAAAGCCTGTAATAATCCATAAGTTGAAAGGACCTTTATGCCTGAATAGACTGATAATTCAAAAAGTAATAATAATAACTATGGTCAAATATGAGAGAGAGAGAGAGAGAGAGAGAGAGAGAGAGAGAGAGAGAGAGAGAGAGAGAGAGAGAGAGAGAGAGAGAGCAGTGTCCTATTAGGGAGAAAAAACTCAACGTTCTTGAATCACATTGTTGGAACCCAAAAAGGGAAGTGCCGATGATTATCTTTTTAGTTCCAGATTCGAATTCGCTTTACATTAAGATGCCAATAGATTATGCTAATGTTATCATTTTGATTTGATATTTTTATTTTTCTAAAAAGCTCTGCTCCAGAGAATTCTCTCGAGTTTCAATTGAATTTTTTATCGATTGTTTGTTACCGCAGAAGTCCCGTAATTGGCCAAAATCTTGAGTTATTATGAGATTTAGCCTCGTGAAAAAAGAAAAAAAATGTTTTCTAGTCTGGGAATATACAAAAATCGACACGGTGTAATAACTAAATTATCTCGATATGCAGTTAATTTCAGTGTGTGTCCGCCTAATCAAAACTGATATTTTAATATATCAAATGATCACATGAAAGTAAACCTAGTAATAAGCTTTTATATCCCAATACTTGATCTTTCAATACTCTTGTAAAAAATATTTTCACTTATTTGCTGTAATATATAATTTAATTTTGGGATATTAAAGTATCCGTTATATTTTCATGTAAGAACTAAAATAATATCACTTGCACATGCAGTCATGTGTTTGCATGCAGATAATGATTTTTCTTGGTTGATCAGCCTTCATACTCACCATTAATGATTAGCTTGACTTTAAAGGGACTAAACTAGATGTCGAATACATGTACCTCTCTCTCTCTCTCTCTCTCTCTCTCTCTCTCTCTCTCTCTCTCTCTCTCTCTCTCTCTCTCTCTCTCTCTCTTATATGTATGTGAAAATATATTTAGGTTATTCATCAGTTATTTTGATTTATATCATATCATTATTTATTTTAGTTATTAAAACTTGCTTCAATTTGTAATTCTGTTTTAACAGATTACAAAGTAAAGGAAAAGAATATTTATTCGTTTTAGTGAAATGTTTCATGATGACGCGTAAGCGATAGTGGTGTTTATTTTCAATTTTTTACCACTCATATCCGTCATCCATTCTGTGACAGAGAAATCTAAAGTGTTATTTGGGATTATCTTGGCAATAACAACAACATCAGTAAGGATAATAGGATTACTATAGTGACAAGGATTATCACGTTCTAATACTTGTAAGGATTTGAACATAATCTGATGGTGAGTTACCGTTGCATGGACTGTTATTATAACCGTAAATCTCAAACTAGGATTTTGTCTTAGTCCTGCATAATCTGTGTTGTTTCGTTTTGTTATTGTTCATGTGTTAATTTAGTTTGGAAATGGGGCTCTACTAAACTTGACATTATTTTATTGTTTTGATGAATTATTCTATCGCTCTCTCTTGATAGTGAACTTAATGTCTTTTTACAAGATGACGCTTGCAAAGCAGTCAGTTAAGACTAAATGCAAGTAATTGCAGTTGCAACTGATTCTCGGTTCAAGATCGTGAGTTAACGAAAATAGCATATGAGTTTCCGTGCTTTTTCTTTCATTTGAAAAGTATCTCACGATAATTCAGCTTAAAATAATTATCATTAGAAAATTACCAGAAAGACTTTTGCTTTATCGGATCGAATGTAAACAGAAAGTAATTATCTTAAATCCACAGATTTACTAGAGCTTAAAACTTTAAATCAACATTTACTATTACCTCGAAGTCATTTGAATTATATATATTACGAAAAAAAAACTGAGTAAAAATAGAAAATAATTGTTCATGTCTTCTCAACTAAGCTGTACCCATTTAAGACAATCACTGTTTTAGTTTTCTTCACATTTTAAATAGAGATGTTCTCATTTATTCATAACTCAGTCGCTTTATTAACATTTATCTCCTAAATTAGGATGCATATGAAGATGTTTTTAGCATTTTCCGGTTTTTAACTTTTCCTTCACCATTTTGTTTATTAGTAATTCTCTTTATCTCTTTTCAAGAAAGTGGCCCCATGTTTTATCCTGTTCTTCAATGTTATCAGCTATTCTACTGATAACTTTTTGTGAACTGGATCATTACAAATCCTTTTAAAAGTTTCCCAACATCAAACTTTTTGTAGAAGTTGGGAGAAAACACGTTTGGTGAAAACAAGGGTCGACGCAGAATGATTTATATTGCCGTGAATCTGTCAAACTGAAAGGAACTGTTCAAAGTTCGTTTGCTAATGATTAATATTATACACAATTCAATCTCTCTCTCTCTCTCTCTCTCTCTCTCTCTCTCTCTGAGGGAGTTGTTGGAGGTGTTTCTCGCAATAGGATGGTTAGGTGAAACAAAGAGGAGGAATCTAGTATGTCTAATGTTTTAAACATATTTTGTTTGTACGATTGCGTACATTTACAATTCATTTTAATTTACATTCAATGTTAAGGTGGATAACGTAAGTGTGAATTGAATTATATTCAAATTTTATTTATTTATTCTATTTATTTATTTTATTTATTCAGTCAAAAGCGGTTGTAAAATGTGTTTTTATAATCCTAATTATGTATGGCTGGGTCGTTTGACTAGAACAATTATTATTGTTGTTCGTGTGTGTTTATTTTTCTTTTTTAGCTCAGATTACGCAAACAGCATTTTTGATATTCTAAGTCTCCTCATGTAAGTTTTTCATAGTAAAATACGATAGAATTTAGACTATTCCTTTTACGGTTCAATTTCTGTCATGGATACGCGATGCAAATCACTCTCGCCTTCCCATGTGCGTGCATAGACGTACGTATACAATAGAATATTTATCAAGGTGCGTTCATATTCACATGGAGGTTTCTTTGTGCATTTGTACACTAATGCGCACGCAAAAATAATCAGATATCTATGATAGTCAATGTCAGTCTCTGTCTCTTTCATTCGAAAGATGCTATGAATGTCTGCGCATCCTTCAATGTAAAGAACTCTTTAAATTTTCCTTTCATCTCTGACCCTAAGAACAAAATTTAAAGCTAAAATCACCAACAATCCCATTCTATTAGCGTATTCTCTCTCTCCCTTTGCTTTAATGTTACCTTTAGTCTGCAAAATACGATTTCATTTCCTGTTCTTCCCCCTAAGGAAAACAAAGCACGTGGGTCAGGTGAACGTTTTCTCGTGTTCTTTATTTATTTTTTCTCTTTCAGCCCCTGATTGCCTTAATGAGTCCTTCAGCCGGCAATAGATTTCAATTTCCCTTCCTCTTCTCGAAATCGAAATTCTGATGGTTGAAATGAGCTTCAGCAAATCAAAAACTTTTTTTTTTTTTTTCCATTTGAGTCTTCTTTGTGTCTCTCCCTCCTCCAGTCACTGAATGACTGGCTCTTCAGAGTTCGACCGCTGTTGATTCGATTAGCCTCCACGGGAAATGCAACGTGGGATTATCATTGACGGGTTCTGGTAATCACATCAAGACTAAAAAGTTCCTGAATTCTAAGTGTGACCGCTGTTAAAACTCAGTCATGGCGCTGAATATCTGTACAATTTTGTTTAATTTTTATTTATAGGACCCTCACTTTTCTGTAAAGTTTTCTCGAGTGAAATTTTTCGGGAGGCGATTTTATTCACTCGTTGAGCAATAAAGTTTTTAAGCTTTGTTTTATTTTCATGAGCCAAGCACTCTCCAAACTCAATAACAGACGGTGGAATTATACGAAAATTCCTTAGCTTTATAAACCAAGAGCATGTGATTAAGACATTGATTTGTCTATTCAGAGGAACTCGTTTACGACACACAGACACTAACACTTGAAACTCTTAAATAGATACATTTTCAATAGATACTGATATTTTACCAATAAAG
>NC_090766.1:1132684-1140184 GCF_036898095.1 Palaemon carinicauda | reverse complement strand
GAGGGACCTATACCTCTCTCTCTCTCTCTCTCTCTCTCTCTCTCTCTCTCTCTCTCTCTCTCTCTCTCTCTGGTTCCTTGCTCTTCCTCTTCCTTAACTTTCTTCTTTATTTTGATCTCCTACTTCCCTGGAACTCGCTGTTGTAACACTTTCTCTTTTACTCGATAGACTGTCTATTAACAAATTTCCTTTTCGTGGACCTACAGAGGAGTCTCCCCACCGGGGCCTTTTTCTCCGTCGCCATACCAGTCACCTTCCCCATTTTTACCCCTGTGATCTTGTTTAGTGGCAGCAAGAGGGACCTGTCCCTCATTCAGTTATATACGGGTATTGACTTTGCAGATGGGACGCTTGGTATCTTACCATTACCCTCACCTGGGAACCAAATTCCAGGCTGCTGAATGAAGATAAACAGATCACTCGAACCTACTTCTACTTTTTGGCCTTACCTCATTAGCTTCGGCTATCTAAATTTAACGTAGTTTAAACCATTTAATCTGTAAAGTAATATATCATTTCATTGTTTAATAAAACCCCAATTGCATTAACATAAATAATCTAATTCCATTTTACATTCTCTCACGGCCTGCCAACGCAAGAGCCTGGATCTTACGTAAGGTAAGGCAATCTTAGCACACACACACACACACACACACACACACACACACACACACACACACTGCAATTAATGATTTGTTTCCTTCACGATTCCTTTTATTTTTGGTGTTTAAAACGCCTTCAAACATTTTTCCTTTCCTTCCACAACATTGTGTATATTATCTTCGAGAAAAGTTGGATGTCTATGTTAATTAAGTTGATAGATTGCGAAACGATTGTATTATTATTATTATTATTATTATTATTATTATTATTATTATTATTATTATTAGCTAAGCTACAACCCTAGTTGGAAAAACAAGATGCTATAAGCCCAAAGGCTACAAAAGGAAGAAAAGGCCAAGTGAGGAAAGGAAATAAATAAACTATATACGAAGTAATGATAAATTAAAATAGAATATTTTAAAAAGATTTATATAGATATTTCATAAATAAACTATAAGAAGATTTATGTCAGCCTGTTCAACATAATAACATTTGCAGCAAGTTTGAATTTTTGAAGTCCTACTGATTCCAAACCCCGATTAGGAAGATCCTTCCACAAATTGGTCACAGCTGGAATAAAACTTCTAGAGTACTGTGTAGCATCGAGCCTTATGATGAAGAAGGCCTGACTATTAAAATTAACTGCCTGCCTAGTTTTACGAATGGGATGGAATTTCCCGGGAAGATCTGAATGTAAAGGATGGTCAGAGTTTACATGCATAATGAACTAATTGAACAGTGGTGCCAGAGATTAATATCAAGATCAGGAATAAGAAATCTAATAGCCCGTAAGTTCCGGTCCAAAAAATTAAGATGAGAATCAGCAGCTGAAGACCAGACGGGAGAACAATACTCGAAATAAGGAAGAATGGAAAAATTAATGCTTCGTCAGAATAGATTGATCACCAAAAATCTTAAAAGACTGTAAATAAATTTGCTGTCGAGAATCACACCTAAAATTCTAAAACAGTCATACAGAGTTAAAGAAACATTATATTACTTATTGTTGAGAGAATCAGTGAATTATAATGATATAATTATGAGCGTTGAAAGAGACAAGTTAAATAAAATAAGAGTAGGATTGTTGTTAAGAGAAACAAAGGAATTGCAAATACTCTTTCAAATGATAGCATTGTCGTCTATAACTGCATCTAATGTACCATGTCTCTCTCTCTCTCTCTCTCTCTCTCTCTCTCTCTCTCTCTCTCTCTCTCTCTCTTAATGACCCAAAGGTCTGAAAACCACTGTTGTATTGGTGAAAATGTTTTCATAAAGTTTTCTTGCGTTTGATATCCATTGATTTAATACACGATTTTCCGGATGGAAACAGGAAGTCAAACGCCCCGTAGAAGGTTTCGTTATAGCGGATGACATAAAACTACATTAAAAAAAAAGCTATTTTATATGCAAAAGCAAAAAGGACTAAATATAATGAAAGCATTGGCATGACTTGAACTTCATCGAAATTCTATGGTTTCTTTAACTACAGTTGAAATACTATTAAAACTTACTCTTTTCACTAGTGATAGCTTTGTTTGTAAGTCAGTTTTACCTTTACTATAAATCTAGGAAGAGGTAGACCTAGGGAAGGAGTAGACCTAGGGGAGGGGTAGACCTAGGAGAGGGGTAGACTTAGAGGAAGTGGTAGACCTAGAAGAAGGGGTAAACAAAAGGGAGGAGAAGACTCAAAGGGATGGGTAGACAAGTGGGAATGGTAAGGGGTAGAGCTAGAAGAAGGGTAAAATAGGGGAGGGATAAACCTAGGGGAAGGGGTAGATCTAGACCAAGGGAGGAGAGGTGACATACAGGATGGGATAGACCTAGGGAAGGGATAGTCCTTGGGGAAGAGGTAGACTTAGCAGAAGGGATAGACATTGGGTAGTGGTATACCTAGTTGAAGGGTTAAAACTAGAGGAAGGGGTAGACCTAAGGGATGGGGTAGACCAAGAGGAAGGGATAGACTTAGGGTAGGGGTAGATCTACGGAGAGATGTAGATCTAGGGAAATTGGTAGACCAAGGGGCGAGAGGTAGACCTAGAGGAAGGGGTTACTTGAAGGAGCCTCCACGCGAGGTCTTACGCATGATGCATCGTCGAGAGTACTACCAGGACGTAAGTGATATTATTATTATTTAGTCTTTTTACGAAAATGAAGATAAACAAAAGTGTGTAAGTGATGTTATAATTGAGTTTTTTCTTTTTTTTATGAAAATGAAGGAAAACAAAAGACAGCAAGCTAAAAGGGTGTATCGTTACCAACTTTAAAATCTGTTAAAAGGTTTATGTCATCATGTATATTCTAGCTGGACTGTACTACATTCGATCTTTTTCTCTGGTTACGGCTCATTTGCCGACACATACACAGAATAGTTTCGGCTATTCTTTACATATTCTCTTCTTTCCTCATGCACTTGACAACACTGATATTACCACTTTTTTTTTCTCTCAAGAGGTTAACTACTTCACTGTAATTGTTCAGTGGCTACTTTCCTCTTGGTAAGAGTGAAAGAGACTCTTTAGCTATGGTAAGCAGCTCCTCAAGGAGGACAATTCAAAATCAAACTATTGTTCTCTAGTCTTGGGATGTGCCATAGCCTTTGTACCATGGTCTTCCATTGTCTTGGATTAGAGTTCTCTTGATTGAGGGTACACGCGGGCACACTATTTTATCTTGTTTCTCTTTCTCTTGTTATTTTGAAGTTTTTATAGTTCATATATGAAAGATTTATTTAAATGTTAATTTTGTTCTCAATCTTCTCTTGTAATTTATTTCCTTTCCTCACTGGGCTAGTTTCCCTGTTGGAGCCATGCGGATTATAGCATCCTGTTTTTCCTATTAGGATTGTAGCTTAACTACGAGAGAGACAAAGACCTTCCAAAGGGAGAGCTACCATGTACAGAATAGGAAATGAAAAAGGAAAAATAACAGAAAAAGCGAAAAAAGAAAATGGAAATCTGGTCGAGGCAATCCTTGTCCAAAAGAGTTGAAAACATTTCAAAGGAAAACATGACGAGGCTTTTATTCTTTGATATCGCCCCATTGGAAGAATCTTCTTCAACCGAAAAAAAAGACGCTTGAGTTGGGCAGGTGGCTGACTGTTGTGCAAATTGGCTTATTACTAAACCATTTTCTAATCTTTCTTTCTAGTTCATGCGGCACTCTTCCTTATTTCTCCCTTATTTCTTCCTTATTTCTTCATCTTTGGCTCTGATCAAACTGATTTTAGCCTTTGATTAGCGTATTTAAAGAGTCAATCAATGTCTGAAACACTAGTGATTTCCTCTGCTCCTTTCTTTTTGAAGCTCCTCTCATTCCAACCAACTTCTACAGAAGCAAATTAGCCCCTCGATTTTAGCGACAAAATGCTTATACAATCAATTAAGTTATCCCATATAGAAATAATTAAATACCCTTGGTAATATATATATATTTTTTTATAAATGTATAATTTACATTAATTTCAGAATTTAATTCAAATTCTAACATTTATTTCATATTATTATTATTATTCCTTGCTAAGCAACAACCCTAGTTGGAAAAGCAGGAAACTATAACCCAAGGGCTCCAACAGGGAAAAAGAGCCCAGCGAGGAGAGAAAACAAGGAAATAAATAACCTATATGAGAAGTAATGAACCCTTCAAAAATATTTTAAGAAAAGTAACAATATTAAGATAGATCTTTCATATATAAACTATAAAAACTTAAACAAAACTAGAGGAAGAGAAATAAGATAGTATAGTGAGCCCAATTGTACCCTCAAGCAAAATACTTTAACCCAAGACAGTGTAAGACCATGGTACAGAGGCTATGGCACTACTAAAGTGATGAACCCAACAGGATCTAGAGGACTTCAATTTGTGAAAGAATACATTGAAAGAAGAAATTTATACTGCTGGAAACCCACACAAGCTAATATGTTGCGGAAAAAAAAATCAAAGGAAAAACTAATTCAATAGTAATCTGCTGCCATCCATACTTAATATAAATTAGGGAATAAAAGAAAATGCTAACCATGACAATATTCTAGTTCCTCTTTCTCTGTTCGTGCTGGTCGGTCGAACAATTTTCCTATGACAATCTGTCCGATATCCTCGTCGTCATCTTCAACTTCATGGTCATCTTTCCCACACCTGCAGTTCATGCATATTTTTCTGAAAAAAAAAAAAATAATTGGTAATAAAGGACTGAATACTCTGCTTAATTATGTATTGATAAAATCAAACATTATATATAATACATGAATCTCATTACCTTTATTTCATAAATACACAAACTCTTAAATGTTTTGTAATGGTAATTACTGAACCATTTATAACACCTAACGTCAGAATTGAATAAAAAAAATCAATGCACTAATATGCAATGAAAACTAGAAATAATTGGTAATTTGATTCCTTTTTTTTAAATGGCACAAAATTAGTTGAAAAAGTATTATTAATGGGGTACATGACAACATTTCCTCTGATCTCATGTGATAGCTGGTGAAGGGTACCATTCACTGGCTGCATGACTGAGTACTGTATATACTTATAACTGAGGTTGTATTTATGAATGACTGGTTAGATGTCATCCTGTATATGTAGATTCCCAGATTGGTACTCTAGGAAAGGGTTATTACATTGATATGACAGCTGTGAATGCAATAATCCCCTTTTTCAGTGCATCCACCTGATAGACTGCCACTGTACGTTTTTTTGCCTGGTATTGCAAGCAGGTGTGGTATCGTACAAGCACATTTTTTTCTGAATCTCAAATCATAATAAACCGATCTGTAACGTCCCTGACTGCTGAATGCCAGAACAACTCGTTAGTTTCTTTGGTCGCTGCAACCTCACCAACTTTGTGAGCTAAGGATGGGGCATTTGGGAGAGCCTATAGATCTATCTGCTGAGTCATCAGTAGCCAATGTTTGGCCCTCCTTGGTCCTAGCTTGGGTGGAGAGGGGGCTTGGACAGTGATCATATGTATACTGTAAATGGTCAGTCTCTAGGGTACTGTCATGCTTGATAGGGCAACGTCACTGTCCCTTGCCTCTGCCATTCATGAGCAGCCTTTAAATCTTTAAACACTGCCAATGGAACACAAGAAGAGATAAGATACGGAATGAGGTAATTAGGGGTACCACAGGAGTTAGAAAACTTTCAGATAAGATCCAAGAAAGTAGACTGAGGTGGTATGGTCATGTCATGAGAAGAGATGAACAGTATATTGGGAGGAGAGTGATGGAAATGGAGGTACAGGGAACGAGAAGGAGAGGGAGACCAAAGCGAAGGTGGATGGACTGTATCAAGAATGACCTTCGATCAAAGGAATCAACCGGTGATGAGGTGTGGGACAGAGCCAGAGGTAGATGGAGAAAGCTGACCAGAAACATCGACACCGCATAGAAGTGGAAAAAGAAGAAAAAGAAGAAGAAGAAGATTGGAACATTGGAAGTGAATGGTTGATATAGTATCTAGGATGAAACAAAATGAATGATAGTATGATGGTAAGAGGTGAAACATAGAATATGTAAGGCAATAAGTGATGCTAGATATGTGCTAATTATTGGTAATTAATTCAAACTGTCCGTGGAATCTGAGGTAAGAATGACTGGCATGAAGTGAAAGCGAAAATGCATGTTGAATATGAAAGAAGAAAAATGTAAAAGCTATGATGCACTATAACGTAGTGTACATAGTAGTAATAATTGATAGGCAATAGTGGTAGAAAGGTGGGTGTAAGTGAAAGAATGTATAATTTTATTTTAGGGCTCAGGCCATGTCGTCCTGAGGGAAGTTCCTTCTTAGTAGTTCCTAGGTTATATTTAAGTAGTTAAATATAACCTAGGAAGCTATTAAGAAGGAACTTCCATCAGGACGACATGGCTACCTCACACAAAAATAGATTTTTCGCTTCGCTCAAAATCCGTTCTTTAGGTGGTTTATCGAGTGGAAAGAACGAACAATGAAAAGACATTGAAAAGAGGGCATACATTAGCTCAATCTATGAGGAAGATGGTAGAGGAAGATTAGTCCTACAGAAAGTTACAAAAAAAATGTGAAATAGGTTTTGAGAAGTAGTTCTCTGATATTCAATAATAATATGAATTCATACATATTTGGGATGAACAGAGAGGTGTATAAAAAGTTAACAAAGTTAAAGTTGCGGGTTTTAGGTCTCCACAGAGACGATTTACATTGTCCTCCTCGGGCGACCATTAGCCAGCAGGGACTATCACTAGTCCCCTCTAACCTCCCCCCAGGCGCCACGTGGGAGTACCCCCCGGTAGAAGGTCTCGCAGTATTCGCGTCCCTGGCGGGGACCGAACTCGGGACCTCTATAATAGAAATCGGCGACGCTACCAACCTTGCTATCCGGGAGCTACATCGCTTAGGAGAGGAGTCTTTTGAAAAGACTAGCTTTGTGAAGCTTTAACTAAACTTGGGGTTCATACACAATTTAGTACAATAATTAAAGGATGGATTTGTAAGTTACAAATGTGATTTAGTGCTCAGGTTCACATTCTCTGGGACTACGTTTGACCTAAGCTTACGCTCACGAGTTCACCCAGTTAGAAATGGGTATCAGGATTTGCTGGAAGAAAACAGTTGTGGGAGAGCATCCTCACCTCTGAGGATTTGCTTATACTATTGAGGTTGAATAGGAACAAGGTGTATTGTGTATATACAGTACAGTATATAAAAATAAATATAATACAGTATATATATAATTATCATACAATATATATATACATATACATACATATATATATATATATATATATATATATAGAATATGTATACTGTATATATAATTATCATACAGTATATATATATACATACTGTATATCTATCTATATATATATATATATATATATATATATATATATATATATATACATATCTATATATATA